>NC_135559.1:2277500-2530000 GCF_964340395.1 Glandiceps talaboti
GATGATGTGTTCTGACAGGAATCAACACATATGCACCATCTTTCAAGTTTATATGTAGACACAAAGTACCATTGATAGACATAAAAAAAAACACATAAATTACCCAGAAAAAAATGGGGTAAAAAAAATTAGCATTGATAAATGAAAATAGTTAAATTACCCAGAAAAAAAGGAGGGTGTAGAGCGTTTGACAAAACAGCTTTACAGTATTGCTATACTAGTACATATCCTGGTTTCTAGCTGAATATGTGTAGCTAACATTTCTGCATAACATGATTTTGTAATACAAAATGTATGTAATAAGAACAAGGACTTTTATCAGGAAGAGTGAATTGTGAAAGTCAAGGTAAGGCCAAAGGTGTCTAGTCATTTATATATGTAGAAATACAAGGTCATTTGTATCTACAGCCTTCGATTCAATGTCTTGCATTTGTACTTTGTATCAGCAGCCTTCGAGTCATTGTCATGGAACATTTAGTAATTTGTACTTTGTAGTTTGTATCAGCGGCCTTCAATTCAGTGTCTTGGAACATTTAGTAATTTGTACTTTGTAGTTTGTATCAGCAGCCTTCAATTCATTGTCATGGAACATTTAGTAATTTGTACTTTGTAGTTTGTATCAGCAGCCTTTGATTCAATGTCTCACATTTGTACTTTGTAATGAAAGTGTAGTTGAACTAAAAGTGTTGTGATGTCATCATGACAATCCCAGAAATGGCCTTTGAAATATTCAAATGTTGGTACTTTACTAACTTACATAGAGGTGTTATGTTTCAAGCTAAGGCTGTCCACATTTCAAAGTATTGTTCACTGGCCTTGTACATGTATTTATCAAAAATGACATCACTCTTATTTAAATGGGGATTATCTTAAATTGTCACATTAGCTCAGGTGGAGAAATTTGTAGATTTGAAAGCCCCCTGACAGTACCAGTAATCAACTGTTTAATAAATGATGGCCTAGTACTAGTAGGATAAGGGTTTCTATTGAAAGGATTTAGTAATCATACACTTGTTCAAAGGTAGGGATTATGTGCTTCCTGGGAAGTTTGGAAGTATAAAGCACCATTGTGTTGTGTTGTATAGGCTTGTGCCAGGGATAACAATTGTACAGTGCTTTGAGCACAATGTGTGTATGCATTATAATTATTTCTCACATTTTGTTATAGTTTAAACTACAGCCATACAGTTCTGTGTTTTAATGGTGTCAGTCTTCTTGCATTACTAAAGGCAGCCATACAAGTACAGTTCCGTGTTGTAATGGTGTCAGTCTTCTTGCATTACTAAAGGCAGCCATACAAGTACAGTTCTGTGTTGTAATGGTGTCAGTCTTTTTGCATTACTACAGGCAGCCATACAAGTACAGTTCTGTGTTGTAATGGTGTCAGTCTTCTTGCATTACTAAAGGCAGCCATACAAGTACAGTTCCGTGTTGTAATGGTGTCAGTCTTCTTGCATTACTAAAGGCAGCCATACAAGTACAGTTCTGTGTTGTAATGGTGTCAGTCTTTTTGCATTACTACAGGCAGCCATACAAGTACAGTTCTGTGTTGTAATGGTGTCAGTCTTCTTGCATTACTAAAGGCAGCCATACAAGTACAGTTCTGTGTTGTAATGGTGTCAGTCTTTTTGCATTACTACAGGCAGCCATACAAGTACAGTTCTGTGTTGTAATGGTGTCAGTCTTCTTGCATTACTAAAGGCAGCCATACAAGTACAGTTCCGTGTTGTAATGGTGTCAGTCTTCTTGCATTACTAAAGGCAGCCATACAAGTACAGTTCTGTGTTGTAATGGTGTCAGTCTTTTTGCATTACTACAGGCAGCCATACAAGTACAGTTCTGTGTTGTAATGGTGTCAGTCTTCTTGCATTACTAAAGGCAGCCATACAAGTACAGTTCTGTGTTGTAATGGTGTCAGTCTTCTTGCATTACTAAAGGCAGCCATACAAGTACAGTTCTGTGTTGTAATGGTGTCAGTCTTCTTGCATTACTAAAGGCAGCCATACAAGTACAGTTCTGTGTTGTAATGGTGTCAGTCTTCTTGCATTACTAAAGGCAGCCATACAAGTACAGTTCTGTGTTGTAATGGTGTCAGTCTTCTTGCATTGCTAAAGCCTAAAGGCAGCCATACAAGTACAGTTCTGTGTTTTAAAATGTTTAAGGTGATGTTAACATGAATAATTAGTCAGTTCAGCATTTTACATTCCCACTTTGTGTACTCAAAATTAATTTTAAGAGGGTAATGATTCAAGTGGCCATATGGATGACGATTTAGTATTTATTTTGAGTTTTAAATTAGAAAACAATTTTATCATGGCATCCTGCTTGAAAAATCAATGTGAAACAACAGTGACCAAGTCTGTGTTTGTAAATCATTACTTTACAACAAGCTAAAAAATATGTAAAAAGTCTTGTTGTACGTAGAATAACAAACATTTTACACATTTATTAATCTTTTGCAATTTATTGAGTTACAAACACAGACTTGGTATATGTTGTCAGTAGACAATATTATGTGTGTGAAGTGAAACCTTTATCCTGCTATTTAAAGTATTGAATGCTGTTAGCATGAAATCAACAAGTCTGTCAAAGAAGTGTAGTCAATGAAATGTCATTTACAGAATTTGAACTTTGACCTTTCATTCACTGTAGTAATCACATTATTGCACCATTATATCAGTGTATAATACAGGGTAATTGATCTCTAATTGATGTCAGTACAGTCGACCTCTAATGACCCTGTCATATTTTCCTTACATTATACAGTGATGTATTTTTCCACTCACTGCCCTGAATTCCAAGGCATAATACAAAAAAAAGTAAAGAATATATTCAAATTTATATGATTATTGATAAGTAGTATGTACAGAAAGGAAAATATTCACATTAATTTATGATATGTCGTAAAGACCTAGTATAGATTAGGATTAATACTAGTATTTGCATGTGCAGGTTGTATTGGACTCAGGCAAGATGTAAGAAAACGTCATAGTACCTTGTCAAAATATGCAATATTGGCAATATATCTGAATGAAAATTGTAAATGCAAAACTCGCAATATATAAATGGTCACCCCAATATTATGCATATAGAATTCGCACCTTCATGTTGCTCCAAATACAGATTTAATGTGTGTACATGCGTGCACGTGTGTGTGTGTGTGTGTGTGTGTGTGTGTGTGTGTGTGTGTGTGTGTGCGTGTGTCTGTCTGTCTGTCTGTCTGTCTGTCTGTCTGTCTGTCACTTGTATATATATAATGTAAAGATTATCCTGTAATATACTTTTTGTATTTCCATAGGAATCCAGTGAAGATGTCAGGGGCTCGTCCAATCAAATGTGTTGTAGTAGGTGATGGTGCGGTTGGCAAGACATGTATGTTGATTTCATATACAAGTAATGCATTTCCTGGTGAATACATCCCCACTGTGTAAGTATGCCATTCACTACATTTGAAATTGTATTAAACTCAATAGACCCTTGTTGTAAATAGCACCCTCTAGTGGTAAAATGTGGTGAGGTATATTAAACTAATAAATAAAATGTTAGAGGGCACTGTTTTCTGGCAGATGTTGCTGTGAAACTTGATATGTGTTGTTAAACAGCAACACAGTGCAACAATGTAATACTATTCCTTATAGCAAGGTTTGTGAGATTTACTTTCTGTGAAGTGAAAAGTGATACACTCTTGTCTGGAAATACTGTTGATAATTGCACTATAGAGAGGGTTCAAATTTCTAGGTTTCACAAAACCAATATAGGCTTATTTAAATATCAATATCATTTAGGTGAACATTTTATTCCATCATAGACAGTATAGGGGGAGACTCTACTGTCTATGATTCCATCAGTGAGACTAGAAATTAGTTGACACAAGCCTTCTAACATGTGGCATAGTTTAACCCAATCTGATTAAAATCTGATGTAGTGAAAGCGGCTAGATGTCTTTATTTACCTCTATTTCCATTGTTTTATGTGGGGGTTTTTGTTCCAGTGAATGTCGCTTTCACCCGGAACAAAACAAACAACACAACATGATGGAAATAGAGGTAAATACAGACATCTAGCCGCTTTCAACACATCAGATTTTAATCAGATTGGGTTTAACGACATAAACGTCTAGACTATGGTATGATTATAGACTTTCTATAAACCAAGGGATATAGGAGTTAAGAAATGAATTGAACAAACCAAACCAAAACAAGTTTCTAATGCCATATGTCGCTAACCCTAGCTTGTTAACAAGGAACATCACTCCAGGATATAGATGTATTTTCATAAAATTTGGGTTCTGGAGAGTCATTTCATGATTTCACATCATATCAATTTTGCACAATTGCTAAAGGAACATCAAATTAAAACTCTATTTGACCTCTCTGGTCCTCACACTAGTCCACCCGTTTCTGCATTTGAACAAAAAATGACAGAACTAAGACAGTATGACTACAGAATTATACCATACAAAGATTCCATCCTCCTCTTTATCATAGATTACAATTTATATTACTGAATATTTGTGTGGTGTTTTTATTTGGTATATCAGTTTTGATAACTATAATGCTGGCTTAGTGGTTGATGGAATTCCAGTTAGTTTGGGATTATGGGATACAGCAGGACAGGAAGACTATGACAGACTTAGACCTCTGTCATATCCACAGGTAATAATCACTATTTATTATCATTCCATCAAATTCTGTCAAATGTGTATTTGCTCTTTTGTAAAGCAACACAGTAGAATTTTTTCGATACCACAATTTTAAAGGTGAACTCCAGGAAGTAAAGGTATTTTTTTTTAATAAACTTTAGGTTCTGGACAGTCATTTCATGATTTCACATCAAATAATTTTTAACTTGGTTGCCAAGAAAAATCAGATTGGTACTTTTCTCTTTTTCACCTCTGTTCTGCTTTCAGTGATACACTTTGCTTCATGGGTTTTGGCAGATATGAACATTTATAAGATGAACACTGAATACACATAACTATTTATCTGAAGGAAATAAGTCCTTATGCTACCAAAATAATAACTGTCATCATTACTAATTGTCATACTTACCATATTTCATGCAAGTTCAAAGTTCAAAGTTCATGACCATATGCTGTTTGATCACTGATTAATTCATCTACGTCTTTCTTTTTTCTTCTGCAGACCGATGTGTTTCTTATTTGCTTTAGTGTTGTCAGTCAAACTTCATATGAAAATATTACAGCCAAGTGGTTTCCAGAACTTACCCATCATTCCCCGGAAGTACCTTATATCTTAGTTGGTAAGTCCCAGCATTCCCTTGGTGTACCCTGTTACCTAATATTTAAATCCCACCATTCCCTTCTTGTACCCTGTACCTACATGTAATGTTTACACACCATCATCCTCATGATGTACCCTGTACCTATTCCCCTAATTCCCAAGAATTGGTAAATCCCATCATTCCCTTGGTGTACCCTGTTACCCGATGTTTGAATCCCATCATTCCCTTGGTGTACCCTGTTACCTGATGTTTGAATACTAGTATCCCATCATTCTCGTGGTGTACCCTGTTCCTAATGTTTAAATCCCATCATTCCCTCAATGTACTCTATCTGCTTCTCAGAAGTACCCGATATCTTAGTGAGTAAATCCCATAACTCTTTGCTTTTACCTTGTACCTAAGAGTCAAATCCCATGGTTCTTTGGGGCACCCTGTACCTGGTATTCAAATCTCACCAACCCCTTTACAAAGCTAACAATGCTGATAAAAATCTATAATCTCATTTGACCAGTCACAGCTGATGTTATAAAGCAAGTTTATCCAATATTTCTAAAAAAGCAATTTAAAAATGATAGAATATCCCAAATATTGTTGTTACCATAGGAACAAAAATTGACTTGAGAGAAGACAAGGAAGTGTTGCGGAAGTTGGCAGAACAAGGCAAGCAACCCTTGAAGAAAGAAATGGGGGAAAAAATGGCATCTAAAATCAATGCTGTCAAGTACATGGAATGCTCAGCATTGACACAAAAAGGATTGAAAATAGTAAGTCTGAAAAATAAAGATTATTTTTGATTGTGTATTAAATATTATGTTTATGTAGTTTTATGTTTGTGGTGACAACATGCAGTGTTTAAAACAAGAAGTTGATAAAATCTGCTTCAGCTTGAGAGACAGTGTGTTCTAGGGTTCTTAGCAAAACTATTGTCATTGGTGCCATTTGTTTCTCAGCAAGAACTAAATCAGGATTGTGACCCTGTCAACCCAGCTGTATAATAAGTGGGTACCTGGTAGGATAGAGTTGCAATGTGAATGCTTTAATCATATGTGCTTACTGAAGTTGCAAGGGAATGTATGCTCCCCTGGAAGGGGGAGGGGGGGGGGGTTTAAGAAGTTATATCACATCATTGCATATGGCTCTATGATTATGACATCCATTGCAGAAGCCACTTACTCAGTTTTCAAATGTTGTATATTTACAGATATTTGAAGAAGCAGCTCGCACTGTTTTAATGCCAGTGCCAAGGAGAAAGAGAAGAAAAAGGTGTAATTTCTTGTAAAAAAAAAGTGCAATGAAATTTCCTCCCATTTTCAAGTAAACATTTTGTCTGTGAAAACAGACCTGTTTGAGAAAAATAAGTAGTTCATCTAAAATCTTCATTTTTGATGTGACTAGGGAGTCAGTTCGATATTTACTACTCGACTAAGTGTACTTTAATGACTGACCAATGGTGACTCAACTGTTGGTGAATTGTTTCATTGACTCAAAAATCACATGATTGCATGTGACCTTCATTCATTGGATAACAAAAGTCATGATAGTCACATGACTTTGTATTCTGCATGAATAATTAGTCTCATATCAGTGATGTCATCAGACACTCTAACAGACATTTTGTCATGATTGTCGTTCTTTGTGTGTGTATGTGTGTGAGTTGTGGTTTGGATTCTCTTTGAGAAGTGTTGTTTTGTTGTGTCACATCCATGACCGTTGTGTTGAGTTACAGATTTGATGTTTGTTATTTCTCAAAAGTAAAAACAGACATTGATAAGGTAATTTTGTAAAGATTTATTTATTGACAATTTTTTCAGAGACAGAACTGCCTAACCTTGTAAGCCATTCTTTATAGATAAGTTTACCCTAACAATAGAGCATTAAGCTTTAGGGTTGTAAAAATTAGAACAAAAAAAAGGAAGATTTTGAACAAAAATACAGTTACTAATGTTCATTTGATACATGACAGACAGTACAGGCCTCTTTTGAAAAGAATATTTTGAATTCTAGTAAAATGAATAGAAAGTTCTCAGATTTTGGTTCCATAAAACAAGTCGGATGATTTGATAGACTGAACTATTCCCTTGTAGGTAGTATTACACATATCAGAACTGTGTTTGTGTATGAAGTAAATAATGGAAATGCAGATGTGCACCTCCCCACCCCTAGACAAAAGTTGAGACACCCAAATCGGCCATATTGTATTTCAAATGCTGTAGTGTGCATTATTTGATTGTAAGTGTGTGCATGTTTGTGTGTGCAGTTGATTGTAAAGATATGTAGTACCAAACAAACAAACAAACAAACAAAATGAAAAAAAATATAAAAAAGTCAACAAATTTCAGCAACAAGAATACTTTTTGAGTACCAATCTTATATGCCTTTCTCTTCATACATTGCAAAAAACTAAATTTGAGCAATATTGCGAAATTTCTTCTCTTGTGAAACTGCTTGTACTGTAAGATAATTTCTTGGAAATCTCTTTTCTTTGTACTAAAAGTTATGAGATTTTGCATGTCAACGATGAAATTCTGCCTCGGTGGATTTTGATAATTTCTTGTTGGCTTTAAGAAAACTCGCTTGTCTTTTTACTAGTAGTAGTACTAGAAGTTGTAAGATTTTCACTTAGTAACAATGGAATTCTGCCATTTTGGTGAATCATCATCAAATTATTGACTTAAGGTAAAGTCTACATACAGGCTGACAGACTTCACCGTGTAAAGTGCAGAAATAACAAGATATATGACATTTAGAGGAAAATGAAAAAAAACAACGAAGGGATTTTTGTTCCATTTGAATAAAAATTTTAGTCAAAAGTGAAAACCTTTAATATCTCAGTAAAAGTTATCCGCATATGTCAGGGGGTGTCTACCCTGTTAGAGTTTGTCAACTTTTAACCAAAGATAGGTAGTGTTCTATTGCTTATCACAAAGTGACAAACAGAATAGGAAAATCCCCCCTCCCCTGAAAATAAATATGATAACATCGATACTTCTCCATACTGTTTTTGGAAGGTATGTTATCAGAAGCACAACATTTATGATATTTTGGCCTAAATGCTGGTTAAAAATCTATTTTGGAGTTGCTCCAAAGATTTTTTAAGGGTTCTGACCTGTCACAGGAGGGTGATGTGTACGTGAAAGCTGTGTTTATATGCAGGGTAATATTACCTGACAGGAGGAATTATTTAGATTAGATTATTGTCAACAGGTATAAAGTTGTCAATAAGTTAGTCTCCGTAGTAGGTTGAGTGCAGAGAATACTTAGTAACCAATCCACCACCCAGCCAACTATGGGGACTAACAATGTGTGGATGTGTTTTTTTGCACTATAAGGATTAACAGTGATACAAATATTGTCAACAGTAATGAGTTTTTAAAAGCATGACGTTTGTAAACTGTAAATTAATTTTCACTTTAACTAAAAGGCCTAGTATTATGTACCTACAAAGAGATGTTTTCAGTGCAATTGGTGTCCCAAGTATAAATATTAGAATTGTTTATTTAATAATGCCAGAATTGACGATCAGTGAAGTGAGAACTTAGAAAACTTAAACAAATTAATTATTTAAACATAGACATGGACATTGTCTAGAAAAGTGAACTTTACTCAAACTAGAAGAAGCTTTAATCGAAAAATCAAAATAAATTACCTTGAAAATTTAAAGTTGCACAAGCTGAGTTTATAAGCTTTTTGTTTGTGTGAAAATACTTGCAAAAAATGTCGATAAGCTATTCTAGTATAATGTTAATGTTGATACATGCCTTCTATGATATTACAATTTGTGTTCTATCATTTGTTAGAATGGTTAGTTGCATAGTAGGGAGTTTCGGTACATTTTTTTGATACGTATGATAAATTATGTCATCGGATCGTTTGTAAGTTATATCCTAGTACCAGGGTTGAGTTCAGTCGATTGCAAGTGATAGTTAAGTATACACCAGTAAGTAGAATACTGTGAGTACCTGTCAATATGCAGAAAAAATCCCCCAGAAATATAAACTCGGCGTGTTCCCCTTTAAGTAATTCACTAGTGACTTTTTGTGCATATTAACGAATCCAAGAAACAGCTTTAATGACAAGTAAGTTAGTTTGTCATAATTTTATTTTTGAATGTGATATGAAATCCCATATAATAATTGATATGAGTATTAAAATTTCATAATTTTTGGTATGTACTGAATTTTCCACTTTGTACAAATATTATCAACCTTTTGTGTCGAATACCATGTGTAGAGAGTGCATATTTGTCAACAGTGAAATATCAAGATATTTAATTTGGCTGAAACTTCAAATTAGGAAATAAATTGTATACTTGGCCAGTCTTGTTAAATGTATAAACAATTTCTATGAAGACTGTTGCAAAGATGTATTGCAAAATTTAGGGTTTATTTTCACCAGCTTGCACTAGTCCTGTACAAACATATGGGAGCTACCTAAACTTTATGTCGTCCTGCAGTCTAGATTACAGGCTAGAAATTTCTGAATACTTCTACATCTTTGGAGTACCAAGATCAAATAGTAATTTTGTTTGAATCAATTCCTAGTCTTCTTTGGACTATATTTGTGTGATATTTAAATACTATGACATCATCAGGTCAAAGTTCGTAGTTCAGGGCAAAGTTCATCAACTTGACTAAACAAGGCTATTGTTTTTGTTGTCATAGTAAGAATACATGCAAATTAGAAAAATGTCTTCACCTTTGGTAAAATATTTTATTGATGATCAGAGTGGTCATTATGACCCTGAGGTCAAAGGTTAAATGAGCATGATGACCCTAGGGGTCAAAGGTTAATGTCCTTTAATCATGATTAAAGCTGTTAATATCTGAATAATAAGGTTTGCAGTATTTAAATATGACAGGAACTTAAAAATTAGAAATATTTTGCAAACATTTTTTTAGTGCCAAAACTTATGATCTTGCAAAGTAAAGTGCAATATGCGAATCCAAGTGTATGGTCACTTATACAATAAAGTATTTATTAGATGTAACTTTTTTATTTATTACATGAAGAAAATGGAATTTTTTTGTTCTGAAATATCAGTAGCTAAAAGCTCTTGTGGCAGATTATTTATAAACTGTATGCACGGCCAAGCTTTAAATTTATTTTATTGCAACCCCACATTTTAAACTCACATCCTGCCCACCACGATTTTTTTTTCACTTTTGCAGGTATCTATCCTAAAGCTGTTATCTATTTGATGATAAGTTTTAAATATATACTTAATTTTTTGTCTTAAAACTCATTATGTATATTATGCTTTCATGTAATATCAATAAATATAAAATGTCATCGAAAAATAAGTGTTTTTGTTTCATTTTGTGAAAAAAGTAGTTCGTTGTGATAGAGAAATTGTTCAGAATGTTTGCACCTAATGGAGAGGACCTCCAAGGTGTGTGATCTACTAGTAGACTGTCCTCACAGGTGGTGGTTTGTCCCAATTCGTTGTGATAGACAAATCGTTCAGAATTTGTGCACCTAATGGAGAGGACCTCTAAGGTGTGTGATCTACTAGTAGACTGCCCTCACAAGTGGTTTGTCCCAATTCGTTGTGATAGACAAATCGATCAGAATTTTTGCACCTAATGGAGAGGACCTCTAAGGTGTGTGATCTACTAGTAGACTGCCCTCACAAGTGGTTTGTTCCAGTCCCTACTTGCATCAGTTTGTGCATATACATTTTGTAGTATTGATATTGACACTGCAGTGTAGTAGTGGAAACATTGAATACGTACCTGTGTTCTGCAATAAGGGCACAATCATTCCATGTACATGGACACATGACTGTCTTACAAAATGTGCTGCTTTGGATAAATACAGCTAAAATGATGTTGGCTTGGTGTTTCACTCATGCAACATGACATATTTTACACACCCTCAGACAACTTCTAATGCAAAAGAAATCATGACAGGTGCACAGTGGGGATGTAGTAGTCAAGTTGAAATGTTGATTATCAGTTAGAAAATAAACAATTGCAGCCATTAAAATCATCAAGTCCATGGGTAATGTTTCATTAGAAGCCTGTTTTTACTGCACTGTGAGAAAATAGCAATGCTTATCAGTGTTCAATGTGATTGGGCACTTTAGTCTAGTGTTTATAAAATATCAATAAATTCATCGTAACATCACTTTATCTTGGATTTTCCCAAGTGGAAACATCCAGTTTCACCTGAAGTATTTGTTAAGGTATAGCTGGAAGAGACAGACTATTGCTGTCAACCAATCACAAATGAACAGTAAAACAGCTTCATTTCAAATCAGAACATTCCGAACAAAAGGGATTTCCACATTTGAAGACAGTAAAAACTAGTGTATTTTGAGATTGGGAACAGGTTGATATTTTTACACATTGATCAACACATGTAACAAATACCTTGTAATTTCAATAATTTTGTTTTATTGTCGGTAATACAAACATTTGTGCACAATACACACAGACAAATAAAATATAAATTTACACAAGTCAACGATCTTGACATTAATATGATAATAAATGTGCATGCACCAAATAATACACAATTGAGTGTAACTTTGAACTAATAATTCTGATTTCAAGTTTGTAAATTTTGAGAAACTCAATACTCTAATGTTAACAATCATAAAAAGTACAACACATCAAGAAAATTGTACAACACATTTGGCAGCGGCAATATCAACTAGAATTCCTGGGCATAGGCATATAATAAATTGGTCATTACCAGATATCATCTCTTTGATCAGTTGTATCATCGTGAGTGGCATTTCCACAGTTGTCTGTAAGGTATGCTGTGATGGGGCGCCCTCACACATCGGCCAACCTCTCTCAAGAGAGGAGGCTGGTGTGGTGGTGAGGGCAGAGCGACATGATGTATCTTACAGTCTATTTCGCATTGTGACACTTGTCATTTGACTGCAGTAACGACAGTCATGGTGATACCGGGGGTTATACAAACCAATGTAAAGAGATGTGAGATCAGGTAATAACTTCAAAACATGACTGGTTTCAATGTTGCTTTCTGTATTTATTTGGTGGGATGGGGTGTTGGGAAATAAATCAGGTGTTTGGTATTTAATAAATATAATATATGCAAGAATAACAATTTGATTAAAAGTTGATAGAGAAGCAGACCCGATATATCTTGAGGAATATTAAAGGGGGTCACCACTCCAAGATTTGGTTACTGGTATCTTGTCATGAATCTCATCAGCAAACAATACTGAAACTGTCTCTTTTGAAATAACATTAGCCATCAATATGAAATTACATCAATTTGAAATAATTTCAATTTCAACATCAATTTGAATTAATTTGAAATAAAATTAACCATGATATTAAAGTTCAATTTGAAATTATGTTATAAAAATCAGTAATTAGATTTTACTGACATTCAAATACTTATAAAATAACAATGGTAGTTCGACTCGGATACTTGGGTACAGCATCCCAAGTGTTCAAAGATGTTTACCAAAGATACTTAGACAGAGACAAGTGGTCAACATGGCAAGTATTTCAAACTGACACAAATCATCTCTTTGGCTCACACAATCCTTAGCATTTTTTGGCAACAAATACAGCATCCACAAAATCGAGCTAACTATAATTTTCACAGGACAAAAGACTATTTTACACATCAAATATTTAATAATACTCTAGATTATGACAAGTTTTGAACAATTTTCTAATATATAGTCTTTTTATTGCCTCAAAAGTGGATCACTGCTACTTGCATAAATCAGTTTTGTTGTTATGAGGAAGATGAATCAGAGCTGTTAAAAAGCCAATCGTATGAGGCTGATGTCATGGCATGCCGGACTTCTATTGATTGTGTTATAGCGCCCTCTAGCAGCTCTACTATGTAAGGTCATGTGATGGCGCTGTCTAAAATTCTAGTACACATATCAATCCAAGCAGTGCATTGGTAATGTACACTTCCACTAAACACAATTAACTATGGTGTTACAATTTAGCAGGCTAGAGATATTAAAATGAAGTAAAAAATTACTGTCTCTGATCTTTCACTAGACTGCAGATGTCGTAACGTAACATTTACAGTGTCAAAAAGTAGCATAGGATAAGGACTTGCAACTTTGTAACCATTTCAATCAACAAATAACTACTTTTTTTGACTGTGACAGTATATTCATATCTATAACTAAAGTATATCTGCTTTTATATCTGTTTTGAAAATTAAATCCACTTTTGAGTTTTAGAAGGATCATACAGTACTGGCAGTAAAAATCTTCAAATATTCACATGGATTTTACACATCTTGTTGTAAGAACTTTACAATTTATACATATAATGTACAATAAGTCAAATATGAACATTTTTCACAAGGATAGAGCGTCTTACCAGACACCCTAACAGTCTGAAAATAAGTACAATGCATGATGCCCTAACTTACTGAAAAAAGTCCTCTCTATCACTGAGATCCTATAGTATGTGTCATATTAGCCTGTGAAAGGTCCAGCTGTTGGTTCACTATGTAATCACTCACTTCCCCATCTCTGAATGGCAACTCTACTAATACCTTTGGCCACAAAATGTTGTTGCCACCAATCATATCATAGTACCCAGTTTATTGAGAGTCAGTATGAAAACAGCCACACTGTATGAGTGTTTGATCAAAATTTCCAAACACCCCCCCCCCCCTACTGTTTATAATGTACAAATACAGACTAGTAAACAAACAAACAAATGAACTGTGGTGTCATTGACACTTGATATTTGTTTACAATATGTATACGTATGTTCATTAAAATGTTCAAAGGCCGAGACTTCTCATGAAGTAGGCTACTTGATTTTAGTAATAGTCAAATTATCAAGTTTCAAGAGCATTTTAAACTAAACCAGGAGACTAGCACTTAGAAAACTAATTTTTTACAATTCTTGTGTTTGAACTGAGTCATTTCAGTTTACACACACACACAGCAGATGGAGATTATATAACATTGTAGACAGACTAGTTCTGTGCATTGCGTCGGTGAAAACATTGTCATGGCAACAGTAGTCATTCAATATCCATCATGCATATTTAGAGTAGATCACAAACTGTTTTACATATATTTGAAATTAGTGGGTGATACATTTTTTTCCTTTGATGATGTTTCAGCTCATTATGACAGGCCCGTTAATTAAGTCATAAGAGAGTACATTATATAAGCGGAATCAACACCTGGGTCTTTCAGGCTAGCATCATATGTATACATTTCATTTCAGAAATGTCTTTCATAAAGTTTTACGAAAGAGAACAATATTTCTGTATTACCTCTGCTGAATACAATTGGGTTAATTAAGTATAATTTTATTATTTTTAAATATCTTGTTAATTACAATTCATAACGACATGCACAAATTATAACGGTGTGAATTAAAATTTGAAATCATACATCAACAATAATTGATAAGTTAGAGGGTCATATGCTAATTTTATAAAAACCAAGGAATCTGATTGGGTGATTTGCTTCCATTCATCAAATGTCATTTTAGTGTTAATTCATAGTTTCTTCAACTTGGGGTCACCATCAAAGAATATTACCAGGTTTGCTACAACAAGAACTCATATATACATGACATAGAAAATGAAATAAGTCATATAGATATCATAAAGATAAAAGAATTTATGATTTTGGCCACTAGGAGTGCCGTGCCTAAGCAGGTTTCAGGCTGGAAGTTAGGGCCAGAATAGTTGAGTATTGTAGCATAAAGACAGCAGATTGAAGTTACCTCTCATTTTTCACGTTATTCCCATTGTAGTATTTCTTTTTCATGACTACCACTGTACCAGAAGCCTAACCATTACTATAATGCTGCTGTATGTAATGCAGGCTTGATTTATTTACTCTTTTATGCACTGTCATACGATCAGCGGTCTTGACGAGAACATTCACCTCACTTTTAAGACACCCTCTTGCAACGCTTAAGTGAGAAATGGACACCCTCTTGCAACGCTTACTTAAGAAATGGACACTTCGGTAACTGAAATATGACTTTTTACTATGGAAAATATAGAAGTCCATCGATACAGAAGTCTACTGTACCAAGAAAATTTGGTAGACATGGAATATTGATTGACTTAAAACTAAATTGGTGTTACTTAATAAATGGTCAATTTGTACCTCTTTCTGTCATAATGTAACATTGCTTCTAAGGCTAAGAAAGTCCAAGTTTTTACAAACACAGGTTAAACAGGCTATGACTGTAACGCCTTGACTTCATCTGCCAATATTTGTTTCTCATCTTCTTCAAAGTCAGCCATCAGATCTTCCTCACTAAGTCGTTTTTCTATATCGATATCTTCACATGGTGAACTCAGTCCTGATCCATGACCATCATCCTGTGTTATACCTAATTCTGTATCTCCTAAAGTTAAATCCATTTTGAAATTTCCTTCCTCGTCAATTATATCATCCATCGACATCACACTCATCCTGGATATTTTCCCATCAGCTGAAAACAGGGAATAAGATGTGGAAATTCATCATATGGAAAAAACGGAGAAAATGTAAGAAATCTAAAAATGCCTCGCCTAGATAACTTGGAAAATAAACTATTTAAATTTCAATAACACATTTATCATTTCTTAAAATAATGTTATATGCAGTAAATTGTCCATGTCATTGACTATATTCCGAATATTTGTCGTCGTTAGAATTGAGATAACTTTCTTAAATACGTCGACATAATAATATAGAGAGATAAAATTAGACCAGAATTTGACAATTACTGTAGAGAAAGTTAATGGTTATTACCTGTAATTCTACCATCTTGAGACGCCAACTCCCATTCTAATTGATTTAATGTTTCATTATCATCTTCATCTTGACTATGATGTCCTTGGTCGTCATAGCGACTCATATCATCTCCATCAACTTCTATCCGACTACTTGGTCGTGATGGAGGTTTTGGTAATCGCCTTCTTCCCTTAGATTTCTTTGGAGTGCTAGGTTTACTAGGCTGGCTCACTTTACTTTGTTTTATCTCTGCAGCTGATCTCCTTCCTGAGGCTGAATGCCTTTCTGTTATTTTTGCGCTACTAGGCGGCTTCTCTCTCTGGGTGCTTTCGCGACCACCTTTGTCTCTATTTTTTGCTGAAGTCCTTTCCTTACTAGCAGATTTAGTTACACTTCTAGTGTTTGCTGAATTTGATGCTGATCGCACAGGTGGCAATGCTGGAGGATTATTACGTAAAAAGTTTTCAGCGTCGTCATCAGACCACGTCTGTGGTGGTTGACTTCCAAGTGGCCATGCTGGGGGCTCTGTTGAAGAAAAACGATGTGCTCTTTCTAAGTTTGAATTACTAGGTCCTTTTAAGAAATCTGAGATTCCAAAGTCTTGTCCACTGACTATTTCTGGGTTGATGTCTTCTAAATTACATGATAAACTACTGGAGGGTCTCCATAATGCTGGGCCACCTGAAATGATGTGATAAAATGAATGCAGTGAGAAGGCGATAGAGAAGTATATTGAATACAGTGTCAATATTGATGTATGATTGGCAGAAGGGATCTTTTCCTTTACTGTAACATATCATTCTATTCAATAATAATTGCAAAGATTTGAGGGTTATCTTGGTACTTTACAAGCTGCTGCATATACCAAGCCACAGACACAGACAGACTGCCCCCTCCCATATATGGACACACTACCTCCCATGTAGACAGTACTTTGACACATCCCTCCACACACACACACACACACACACACACACACACACACACACACACACACACACACATACACACACATACAGACACACACATACACACATACACATACACACACATACACACACATACATACATACACACACATAGACACACACACACACACACACACACACACACACACAATGCAAAAGACATACTGCTTTACACATAGACAATGACACACTGACCCCATCCCCCACAACACAATGTAGACACAGTACCATCCATATACAGACAGCAGTCACACACTGCGTCCTATTCCACACAGAAACACTCTGTAATGCAAACACACACCTTGTCACTGCCTCAACATAGACAGTACCCAGAAACACTCCCACCCATCCATATAAAAAGATGCATACACACCATCCATCAATATTTCAACTATTCGCTCTCCTTCAAGCTCTCTCTCTTCATCTCCTTTTCTTACTCTACCAATCAACAAACCAGACAATGTCTTTACAAATTGCTAACAGTAAGAAAATCAGGACATGCCTTGAGCAGCATGAGGCTTCTTCATTTACATTTTACATATCAATGAATGTTAAATTAGAATTTGACTATTCTGACCTACAAATTAGCAGGAAACTGTTTCCCCAAAGCACAGCAAAAACACACCCTGTAAATTGTCTGTGTATCAACAGATATCCTTTCAACATTAGCTTAGAAGCATGACAAAGTTAAGAAGCTATGTAATGAAATGCCATGAGACTTGACATTGCTTCATCAAATTTAAACCAAAAAAGAGAAAAACACTAGAGGTATTACAATTAGTATCCGTCAAATCTACACTGAGTCAGAAGAATAATTAATATCATTATAAATCCACTAGACAGTTTGACTAATAGAGAGTTATCATCAATAGATACCTACCACTGTATCTCACATCTTGTTCGCTTGGCAACCGTTCATTCTCATCACCTGGCTTTTTCGTCTCCCTATTTCCATCTTCTGCTTTGACACCAGTAGTGAAGAAATCCGACAACCCTTCTTTGTAAGTATGTTTATCTTGCTGTCCTAGTTGACTCACTTGTTTTAATCCTTCTGATGGTTGTGTGGTAAGACGGGCAGACGTTGGGCGATTACTTACTGATTCTTTAGTGGTGTCTACCCTTGAGCTTGACCTTTTGTCTTGTCTTGACTTCCCTCGTTCCTTTCCTTGCCGACTTTCCGCTCGACTTTTTGACCTCTTGTCAAGTTGTTCTACTTTGTCATGTATTTCACTTTTGTTCGATTTTACAATGTCTTTATTTACATCAGTGGAAGACTTATGTCCTGACTTTGCACGACTTGTTGGACGGGAACTACTTGTTACACGACTTGTTGGACGAGAACTACTTGGTTTTGTCGGTTTTAAGGCTCCATTGTCAGTATTTTTGTTCAGTTTTGCACTTGATAGTTTATCTCTCCTACTAGCTGAACTCTTTGAAGGACTGTTCTTCTTTTGTCTATACGAAAGAATCACAATTTATTATTATAGTACTGAACTTGACTTTTGTTCCAAACACAACTTGTTAAATTTTACCTGAAATTTCATCTGCACATTTCAGTCTTTGTCAACATATTGACCCACTATTCAGTACACGTGACCTTATGGACATTTGAGCCTAATAAGGGGTCATAGGTGACTGGTACTTTTTGTCAGTTTCTTATTGGATTGACATGACATGGAAGACATTAGTTTGTCAGTTACAATGTAGCTGGGTCTCATTATTAGGGTATAATTTTGTGCCTGGTCTAGTTTCATTTTTAAAATGCCTTGTCTTTTATTAGGTTTGTAACATTCAGACCGATAATTTTTTTCTACTGTACAGTATTTGTAGATGTGTTTTACTTACTTTTCATAATCTGTAGTATGAACTACAATTTCATTTTCACCGTCTTCTATAACAGAGTATGTAGTAGCTTCCTCTAAGTCTTTGCTGTCTGCAGACTGTAATGTGAATGGTACGAATAGCAATGTTACTTATTGAAGATGTTTCACAGAGTGTAAGCTAAATTTTATATTAATTTACAAAGTCCGTCCTTGGAGTGGAGTAATGATGGTTGAATACTTAGAGTAACCGGCTTGAAATCTGCAGATTGGAGGTTCAGGCTTCACTACTGCTGTTAATTTCTGTAATTTCTGAATGGTTTAAAGTCCTTGAGAAAGATTTGAACCACAATTGTACCCAAGTCAACCCAGCTGTATAATTGTGAACCTGGTAGGATAGAGGTTGCAATGTAAATACTTTAATCATATACACTTACAAAGGTTGCAATGGATTGTATGCTACCAAGGGAGTTGAAAAAGTATAAAGGGCAGCTGTGTCACTATAGGTCCATGCCAGTGGTAATAATTGTATTAATATTTGCAAAAGGTGACAACACACTTAAAACTCTTGAAATTTTGACTTGAATTACTAGAGATAATTAGAAAGTTGTATATCACCTTACCTCAGTGACTTCTATGATAGATAAAGAACTTTCTATTCTTGGTTCTATGTTATTTCTTGGTTGAAACATTTCAACATATCTTGCATGCTCCTCTTCTAGTTCAGCCTCTTCCTCTGTGAACACATCAAATAAATTTATTTATTAACATAACTGATATGAAATAGTGCCAAGACATGACATGGAAGTAACACCCACAATGCCATGGACATGGTTATGCCATTTCACTGTAGGTCATACCTGTCAATAAAACTTTCTGCATGATGTATCTTGATTTTTCAGACAGTAGTCCTAAAACCTGCCCAGTACTGGTACCCCCTAACTTACCTGACAAGTTGTCAGAGACAGCTACAGGTGTAATACTAATAGCAGTAACAGTAGATGGTGTAGTACCCCTTAACTTACCTAACAAGTTATCAGAGACAGCTACAGCTACAGGTGTAATAGCAATAACAGTAGATGGTGTAGTACCCCCTAACTTACCTGACAAGCTGTCAGAGATAGCTACAGGTGTAATAGCAATAACAGTAGATGGTGTAGTACCCCCTAACTTACCTGACAAGTTGTCAGAGACAGCTACAGGTGTAATAGCAATAACAGTAGATGGTGTAGTACCCCTTAACTTACCTGACAAGTTGTCAGAGACAGTTACAGGTGTAATAGCGATAACAGTAGATGGTGTAGTACTCCCTAAGAGACTTGGTGAATGTAAAGGACTCAAATCTGTTCTTCTATGCTTCTTTAACATCAATCTCTCAGCATAACTCAGAGAGTTTTCTTTGAACTCAATTGTTGGTGTAATACTTTCTGGTGAGGGATCAGTTGCACTCGAGGTTTCAGTAACTGTAATAAAAATATGAAATACAAGAGTGTGAAATACGGTAAAAGGTATTTAAATTTCAACAATTCAGATGTATACTACACGTCCTTTTTACCACCAAAATTAAGTAACCTTAGAGAGTTTCAATAGGTTGAGCAGTGTTCTTACATTCTCATACAACATTTTGGTTACAAATTGCAAATTGCTAAAACAAAATCAGTTTAAAAAAATTCACTTTTTGTGAATAGAATATTTGCCATTTTAAATGTACATGGCAATTTTCATTGAAAGTAACAATCTATCACATGTAGTGTGTCTCCCCCCCCCCCCATACATTTTACAGTTATAGTATTGTATCAGTGTGTTTTTATCTGATTGTACACCTCTATGCCAACTATTAATATTATCATGCAATAACAGTAACAATGAAAGAATTTAATATTTTTAAAAAAAGTATAAACTGACCTGTGTGTCGTTTGGTTGGTGACAGACTTTTTGGAGTTGTATTTTCAGATATTGAAGCAGGTTGCTTTCCCTGTCTCCATTCAGCTAGGGCAGCAGCAAAGTCAGCAGCATTTTGAGTTTCATCATATGACCCCTGTAATAATGCACCCCCAGCACTGTTACCATTAGGACTGGTTTCTTCAGAACTCTAAACAGGGTAGGACAAAGTACACAACATTACTATACTTGACCTTCTGAATTCCTTTTATGGTATACAGCGCCCTCTAAAGGTGTAAAATATGTATGTTATGTTCAATTTTGCAAAGCGGTTGCTATGACTAGACCTGTACATTTACAATTGGTTACGATGACCAGTGTTTGTGATGCCTTAATTTACACTGACATTAAACCTTGATATTTTCACAACTACTAAAATTTTTGTTATTTTACAGCTTTTGAACTAGTTCCCATAGACTAACTTTTGGAAATTAAAATGTCTGTCAAACTGTAGATGTACTAACAGGGAAGTTGGAAATCCGCCATCTTGAATATCCTGAATGTTCCATCATGGGAAATATGATGTATGAATTAATCAGTATTGTAACCAACTGTGGTACATTGTTTGTAACCACAAATAATTGTGTCATTGTTACCCTGACCACTGTAGGAGATGTATTCTATTGATAGCTCTAGATGAGGTATTATGATAACTATAAATAATCCCACAGTCCTTTGCATCTCAGCAGGCTCTGCAAATTCCCTATTCTAGTATCACTTAGTTGCTATTTCTATGAGAAATACAGTTCTATAGAGAAACTATGATAGCAACAAAATTCCTTGGTAAAGCGGCAATTTTTCATACAAAAGTTAACTGAAGAAATTGTCAATAATTCTCTTAGCCTATAAAGTCTTATAAAGGGTAAAAACTTACCGGGTTTTTATTCATATATGGCAGGAGATCTTTATTATGTGAAGTTCTAACATTGCCACCACTTGTGGTCATACTTTTAGACTCTGACAAACTACAACAAAAAATACACAAACACTTTTTATTGCTCTGCAATATTTTCTTTCTTCAGCCGAGGAAAATTAAAGTGACAAAATAGGCCTTGTCACAACAAGAGTATTACCACACAGAATAATTAGAAGAGAGGAAAATATTTTATACTTGGTAAAACCAAAATTATTTTGGACAATATTTTCAACATAATCAAGACTATTTAACAAATCAAAAGCTATTGCATGCATGGATGGGTGCTTGCATAAATGTAGCATAAACATTTGAATTAATCATACCTGTTACTCCCACGGTTTGCCTACAAGACAAAAAAATATGAAAATTCAGTGACCTGATTCAAGGTATGGATGACATTTATAGATTATACATAATACATGAACATGGCAGGTATCAATACAAAAATGACATATAATACATATATATATAAATGGCAAAGAATAAACATAATACATATATTGTACTACAAAAGATATAGCTTATAATAGTATACAATGAAATTCAATGACCAGTGTGAAAGGAACAGACATAACTGTGATTTTCAAGATAAACTCAATTGATAAGACCCCTGTATAGAAACAATTACACTCTTTATAAGTTATAGCTTATAATAACTGATATTGCTATACTTTGAATTTTACTACCTAACCAGAGTGACTACAGAGTTCAATTAGGCAGAATTATGTTTTTTACGTCCCACACAACTCACCATGAATACAAATAAACTGAGTGCAAAGATACAAATAGTATTTGGAATATACATATATATATCAGTTATAATATGTAGAGTGTGAATGAGTTTCATTGAATCAGTTGTATGTTTACATTTCTAGACAGTGGTCAACTAACATGAAATCATAAATTTGTGAAGCATTTTATCAGAATAACACCTCGTATGAATATCGTATACGTTCTATTCTACTTGCCCAGTGCTGTGATGATGTATAAATAGAATATGCTTACCTGAAACGGTACTGATCTGTGCTTCCTGAGAGCACCTTTGAGATGAAATTGAGCAAAACATCCAGCACAGTAGTCCTCCCCACATTCCATACATGACTACAAAGATGAAATATACAGAATTGGTGTATGAAACGGACAGAAACTACACAGATGAAATATACAGAATTGGTGTATTAAACAGACAGAAACTAAAAAGATGAAATATACAGAATTGGTGTATTAAACAGACAGAAACTACACAGATGAAATATACAGAATTGGTATATTAAACGGACAGAAACTACACAGATGAAATATACAGAATTGGTGTATTAAACGGACAGAAACTACACAGATGAAATATACAGAATTGGTGTATTAAACGGACAGAAACTACACAGATGAAATATACAGAATTGGTATATTAAACGGACAGAAACTACACAGATGAAATATACAGAATTGGTGTATTAAACGGACAGAAACTACACAGATGAAATGTACAGAACACACAATTGATGAATACTTTTGAAACATACCAAATCACTGAAATGAACATAACGCCACAATTGAAATATACTGAATCACTGAAATGGACATAACGCCACAATTGAAACATACTAAATCAATGTTAGCTTTGAAACATTCACAATTGATGAATACTTTTGAAACATACCGAATCACTGAAATGAACATATAGCCACAATTGAAACATACTGAATTACTGAAATGGACATAACGCCACAATAGAAACATACCAAATCAATGTTAGCTTTGAAATAGGCATGATTAAAGTGATAAAAAATACAGCATTGGGGTTAGCTTTGTAATATACATAACTCCAAACTATGTACCAGTTACTCATAGCAATATAACTGTCTTGTAAAATTTAGATACATGGTGAGAATTCTTCAAACTTACCAAGGCAGCTGCTTTGTGTTCACACTGTCCACAGCATGGGCCTTTGAATGATTTGTTAGATCTACTTGTTGATACAAAGGGTTTAGTTGGTGACCTTACTGGTTTATCTAGAAAATAAACACAAAATACAGATTTGTTAGACCTAACTAACAGTAACAACACAGTCAGTTAGTGGTTTATATGTTAACATAAACACAAAGTACAGATCTGTCAGACCTAACTAACAGTAACAACACAGTCAGTTAGTGGTTTATATGTTAACATAAACACAAAGTACAGATCTGTCAGACCTAACTAACAGTAACAACACAGTCAGTTAGTGGTTTATATGTTAACATAAACACAAAGTACAGATCTGTCAGACCTAACTAACAGTAACAACACAGTCAGTTAGTGGTTTATATGTTAACATAAACACAAAGTACAGATCTGTCAGACCTAACTAACAGTAACAACACAGTCAGTTAGTGGTTTATATGTTAACATAAACACAAAGTACAGATCTGTCAGACCTAACTAACAGTAACAACACAGTCAGTTAGTGGTTTATATGTTAACATAAACACAAAGTACAGATCTGTCAGACCTAACTAACAGTAACAACACAGTCAGTTAGTGGTTTATATGTTAACATAAACACAAAGTACAGATCTGTCAGACCTAACTAACAGTAACAACACAGTCAGTAATAGTGGTTTATATGTTAACATAAACACAAAGTACAGATCTGTCAGACCTAACTAACAGTAACAACACAGTCAGTTAGTGGTTTATATGTTAACATAAACACAAAGTACAGATCTGTCAGACCTATACTAACTGCAGTCTTACTTGTTTATCTGTTAACAGTACAAAGTACAGATCTGCCAGACCTAACTAACCGTAAACCAATTCATAATGTTACTCTAGTAAAAACTTGTATCTTTGAATCATGTGACAGCTACAACTGTACACTTCAACTTCAAATGCAGAAATGGAAGATATCCCATAATTCATCCATAACGTATGAAAGCTATTTTGATCAGCTCAAACAAAGCAGAGTTCAGTTAAGGTCCAGACACCATGCTGTGTCTTCAAGGTATACTCTTATTTTTATCATTTACACTGAGTCTGTGTGAATATTTCCTTGTTTCTAGAGGGTACTGTGACTTACAATTGGCATCCAGCTGATCAATCTATTTTGATATTTTAATGAGTACAATGTACTTTACCTACATGGTGTTCAGGTATTCACATGAAATAACTCACTTCATATCTTTTTGTTCACAATATATCTAAACTACTAAATACCAGTATTTATTTACATAATTTGATAGCTTGTCAGTGTCTCTCAGACTCTCTATCACGGCTTCCTACTTGACAAATCAAAGTGAAACAACATTGACTAAGTCTGTGTTTGTAACTAAATATGAAAAAGCTATAAAAAAAATATGTAAAAAGTCTGTTATTGTACATACAATAATAAACATTTTACATATTTATTTATCTTTTGCAATTTATTGAGTTACAAACACAGACTTGGTATATGTTGTTTCACATTGATTTTTCAAGTAGAAAGTCATGATAAAATTGTTTTATAAATTAGAAATCCAAAATAAATACCCAATCCTCAGCCATATGGCCACTTTAAGGTACACTGATAAGTTAACACTAATGTGAGAACCTGGCATTAAATCACGTGCCTTAACATTTTAGTATTTTCATTTCATGAAAGTAATGCACCATAGTAACGTAGCAATACAAGTGTACATGATCCCAAGAAGGGTATTGAGGATGTATAAAGACTGTTGTCCTGTTATAGGTCTGTGCCTGGGTAATAATTGTAAAGCATTTCATCATCTGGAGAACCATCACGACTACAGTAAACTCAAATACTGGGTTTGAACTATTAAAAGTTCAACGCTGTCTTTGGGAGTAAATTACATATACTTAATGCCATTACTTTACTACTAATCACAGCATGGGGTTGGAAACTGTGGTTAACCAACAATACTCTCAACTCAGCACAGACCATCATAGCACTGTGGGAGAGAAATCAGCACAGACCACCTTGCAAGAGTCAAGGTAGCCCTTTTGTTGACTTTCGAATATTCACCTCATTAGTGTCAACTTATACCAATTACTACTGAAATCACTTCTTGTACATACTTTGTTTTGAAACATATTTCGTAGGTTGTCATGGTGACATGACGTCACATCAACCCACTTTCAACATTGAAATTTCACTTCCTCAATTTGACTTCCTCAGATTGCACACAGATCTTTCAGAAAAATGATATTCATACAATTGTGAATAGTACAGTTGTAGATGCATGTGTGTGTGTGTGTACATTTTTATTTGTCAAGTGGCAGTCTTTTACTTTGGTGCAATTTACACTGTATTTCCTTTAGTTCCTTTAGATACATACAATCCATAATGCCATTAAATTCTGAGGACAACACTCCTTCATATAACAACCTGTCCTATCAGTTCCCCATTTATACAACTGTGGTTGACAAGGATACAATGGTGGTAGGGTGATTCAAATCTTCCCCAGTAATGACTGTAGATTTTTATTTCAATGCTGAATTTATTTTATTTTTATTAAATGACTGGTGCTACCAAAACTGCAAAAGTCACTCACCTAAAGGTTCATCTTTGAGTACCTTGATCTTCCTTGCTTTCTGAAAAATGGGAAAAAAGAAAAAATGTGGAATGCTGGTGAGATTATCTATTTATGTTACCATGTAAGAAAACTAAACTGTGGGTACAGTTATATATTACCCATAGTGTATATAATGTATGTGTGTGTGTGTGTGTGTGTGTGTGTGTGTGTGTGTGTGTGTCTGTGCGTGCATACGTGTGTGTGCATGTGTGTGTGTGTACAATGCATGCATGCATGCATGTATGTATGTATGTATGTATGTATGTATGTATGTATGTATGTATGTATGTATGTAGGTAAGTATGTATGTCTGTCTGTCTGTATGTAAGTATGTATGTATGTATGCATGTATGTATGTATGTATGTATGTGTGTGTGTATGTATGTATGTATGTATGTATGTGTATGTGTGTGTATGAATTCAAGAACAGCAATGCTCCAAAGAGATAACTTTTAAAAAAATTCTTGTGTTTTTGTATTTTTCCTAACTCACCTTTTCTCCAGCTTTATTTGACTTTGATTTAGATTTCTTGAGTACTTCATCTGCATGTGTAGTTAGAGCACCTGGTTGGCCTGAATTCCAATAACTGCCACCTTGACGTCTACAAATGATAAAAACAATAATGAATATTTAAGTTGTTACACAATTTACGGTAGAATGTGCCTCTGAGACCAATTTTTCTTCAAATCAAGGTTCTCCAAATCTACAGGCACCGTTGGAAATCTATTGCATGAGGTTTGGTGTGTCAGGATGAAAGGTATTGTTGCAAGCCAAATCTTCTGGCTAGATGATACTTAATCTGTAAGGTACGCAGTGATGGGGCGCCCTCACACATCAGTAAGGGCAGAACGACATAACGTATCTTACAGTCTAGGTATTACTGTACATCTGAAATAAAGAAATACTATCCACTACAGATTTACTTCAATTCTACCAATTCTATTACATGTATGTGAAGTCAGTGTCAAATACTTACTCTCGTTCTTCCTTTTCTCTACTCATCATTAATTTCAAATCTTGTAATCTGCTTTCCATCTCAACACTGTCGGACTCAAGTTTCTTGGTATCAGTGGCTTTCAAACCCCTGAAATATAAAGAGCGAATTTCAAAATGAAGCGTTCCATCACATGATGGAGTAAGGAAACTATAATGAATGTATGGGGAATAGACGAGTCAATAGACATTTTCACTAAACTATGCCCTCTAGTGATAAAGTAGAGAAATTATAAATACACATACATATAAGGGGAAGACATGTCAATAGCCCTTATAAGTAAAGTATGCTTTCTTATCTATGGTTTAGTGGAGTAGAGAAATAATGAATACATATATGTGGAAAGACATATCAACAGCCCTTTTTGATAAAGTATGCCCTCTAATGATAGAGTGGAGAAATGGTGAATGTGGGGAATGACAGGTCAATGGACCTTTCCAATAAACTGATAACTGAAAAAAAACGATCAAAACATTGTAAAAATGTAGATATTCATAAAGTGTGGTACCACATATATATATATAGTTGACAATAAAGCTAAATGTTACTACTTACTACTACTACAATCTACATGGAATCAAGAAATCTCTTTTTAGTACCACTTTCATTTTGTATGCTAGAAAAGTCTACAAGCTGTAATATAAATAGCTAAAGACTACGCATTGACAGCTAAGAACCCCAAGACAGATATATACAAGCTTTAGTTAACTCAAAGCTAAATTTGTTAATTTGACAGCAAAGAGCCCAATACATACCGCAGTTCACATGACACCATGTTATTTTAACTCACCTGACTTTCAAGGACAGGGAATTCTCCTTAGTGGAGGTTGTAAACTGTGGTAGACTCATGATGACCTTTGACCCCTCCTGTTAATATTTGTGACACCACAAGCCACTCAATACCTGAAAAATAAAATTAATTAGATGATATTTATTCAATATATCTGGCGATTCATTCAAGTCATTCACCATTATAAAAAATTCACACATAAATTCATATTTCCAAATACTTCTGTTAAAACTGACAGAAATATGAAATATGAAGAATTACAAGAAGCTACCACTTCCTCATCTATGGACGAAGATACTGATGTACCAATCTGATTGAAATCCAATGTGGTGAAAGCGACTAGATGTCCTTATTTACCTCTATACACCGTGTTGTGACGTTTGTTTTGTTCGGTGTGATCGCCGCCGTGGGAAGGCGGCGATCACTCCGAACAAAACAAACGTCACAACATGATGAATAGAGGTAAATAAGGACATCTAGTCGCTTTCACCACATTGGATTTCAATCAGATTGCTGATGTACATAACTCACATATTGTATTCATAATATGCTATGATTTTATTAATTTTGGTGTACAAACATTTCAGCAGAACACAATTATTCACATTGTGTCTCTATTGTATTTTGGAAAATGAACAAGTTTTGAGTAGAGTGACACATCACTTCAGTGAGTAAAATGTAATGATCTGAAATGAATCTGACCATGGTTATCCACAATTTCACCAGAGCCAGTTTTTCCATTTTCATATTGATTTATTTTGGCATTAACAATGTCTCAGCTAAATGAGCCGAAATAAGTTGAAACCCAAAATACATGTACTCAAGGTACTGCATAAAATTGCCTTTGTTAGTTCATGTACTAGGATATCTTTATATGCAGTGTGCCCTCTCTGCCAATTTGACATGCCACAGACGCACACAACCTCACCAAAATTTGGTATTCTCCTATCTCCTACTATGTGGTGACTCACAAGAAATGCCAGTTTTTATCATTTTGACCCACAACAACAAAAGTTGGCTATCATTAGAGAGAGCACAATCTTTATATGTCATCAGTTCATGAATACTTGTAACTCAAACTGTAATTATTTGTTGTGACCCCCTCTTGTGCTGTATAGCAACTTGACGACACTTACAGCTGATTTCTGGTTGAACTTTAATACCCTCACATTATTTAAAGTTTACTTCTGCTCTGTTAACACTACTTTTAATTTAGTATTCGTCATTTACAGGCTTGGACTGAAGTAAACATTAATCTAGAGAATAAAATCATAGTATACATTTATCTTGGCAGGAGTTTGGTGACATTTTTATTTACATTTTTGAAATACATTGTAACTTTATTGTAAAATAGTTCAAAATATAGTATACTGTTATCAAAATTTACACTACCACTGTCGTCATAATCTCATCTACATGTTTTGATGTATGGTACAAATAAGTACTCCTAAAGTGTCAGAAACTCAAATTGTATACCCACTTACTACAGCTGTAAATGTAGGTTTTGTTGTAAACAGTCCATCCTTATCTTTACACAACTGGAGTATTTTGTAATTTTGCAGTCTTCAACTAGTTTCCAAAGACTATTTTTTGTGACTTATCTAACCTGGTATATTGTGTTTATCAATGTACCCCCTCTAATAAAAATCACAACAGTTTTTGCTGTGGGTTTTTCACAGTAAGATGCTGGGGAACACCAAATTTGGGTGGGTCACTGTGTCTGTGGTATGTCAAGTTGGCATAGAGGGCACACATGACACCATTGTTTATGAACAAGAAGACATTTTAGCTACTAGTATTATCAATGTATTTATGTATTTTTGTTTTTATCACAACAAGTCATTCACATTCAGTCTTTAGTGAATATTTCCAGGTTTACAGTAACACCCCATTTTCAAATGTAATGAATATTTCTTTGGAACTCAATCTATATTCCCATGATTAAGTCAACACAATGTGATACATGTAAGTTACAATGTAAATGATGCACTGGTGATGTTGTGTAACTTTCTGTGCTGTTCTGATTCTCTCTGGTGATTTTATAATTGCCTGCTTATCTGATTGTGTCAGAACAACAGCAGGTTGTGCCACTATAATATAATTTTGGCACAAAAACCACTAAAAATGACAACATACAGTATGTGTTTAGCTATGTAATGTACATATAATGAACGTTACTGTACTAATCTATTAGAACCACAAGATTTCAATCATCAGTCAGTTGAACAGTGACCATACACCCACCAAGATCTATCATCAGTCATATTGTTAGCAAATTTGACAAAGTGATTGATGGACTATCAATAATTTTACAGGGTTACGGACATACAAATTATTGACTAATTCTCACACTTGGAAGCAAAAATCAAATGTTCACCAATGTCAAGTTCTCTCAATTTCATATTAAAGCAGATTGTATGACATCCATTATTATAGTCACAATAACTTTTCATACACCATTAAATAGTAAACTCCTAATCTGGTGTTCATCTATCTTTTCAAATATAAGTTACAATGTAGATAAAGAAATCATTTCAGTTTCATTTTAATATTTTGAATGTTATACATTTAATTAAATTAACTGTAAAGTACACCTGTATTCCTGTTGCTCATTCATCTACATAAAATTATGTACAAATTACTCAGCCCTATTCAAACAGCAGACAGTTAAATTGAACTTAATATTTGTCTGTCCTTGGCTTGAGAGTGATGTTGCCATAGAGATCGCTGGAATTTGGAAAGACTCTAAGAAGGGCAGATGCTTGCGACAATGAAACCATAATAGGTCAAGAAAAAAATATGTTGACAGTATGGAGAAGTCGAGGATATCTTTACACGTTTTTACATGTGTAAAAAAAAATAATTGGGCTACGGTTATTATGGACATTGAGGTATAATTCGTACTGCTACAAAATTCAATTGCATGCCCAAATACTGTTTAAACGTAAGACTATAAAACTGGAAAATGTACTATTAAACTGTATCAATTCTCGAATGACAACCAAAAATGTAGCAAATTACAAAAGACATGGCGATAAAGACCGGTCTCTCGAGATATCACCTAGAGTTTACGATGTGAGCTGGGCTGTGTAACATATTCATTTTTGAATCTATCAGTACTGCCTTCCTATACAATTATCATAATCCTGTATATTTGACCAATTTTCTCTTATTTGATAACATTTTTAATGTGAATTCCACTCTGTTGAACATAAAGCAGTAAGTTATCGATGTATTTACCCCTGTAACGATAACGTTATAGCTCAACTCAAAATCATTGATCACGAGCTTTTCGATCAATAAAGTTTCTGGGGACATTTGTCGACGTAGAAGCAGATCAAACTATTCCTACCTTATCGAATTCACCGGAGCTTATAAATTCCGTCTTCCTCTGTCAAAAATCATTAGATTTACAGTAACACACTGTACTTGCAAGTTTGGTCACCAACAGATCTTGTTATCAATCACCATAACAAACTATTCTAACATGGCGGTAGTCAACTCTCGTTGACTGCGAGATGTTATTTCCTCCACGAGAATACATTATTAGCCGCGGCGCTCTGCTCGAGCGCTCGAGTACATCTCGTAGCTAGACGTGATAATTTTCAGGGAAACTTACTACTGGTCCGTTAGTATTTCCACTCTTTCTATTATCTCCCCATCTTTCGCCAGCTATTTACAAAATGTAATAAGTTCTGTTGTATAGATTTCAATATTATACGCAGGAATTTGGACAAGAACTCGAACAATATAATGTTAATCGTCTTGATTCATTCATTCATTCATTCATTCATTCATTCATTCATTCATTCATTCATTCATTCATTCATTCATTCATTCATTCATTCATTCATTCATTCATTCATCCATCCATCCATCCATTCATTCATTCATTCACTCACTCACTCACTCATTCACTCACTCACTCATTCATTCATTCATTCATTCATTCATTCATTCATTCATTCATTCATTCATTCATTCATTCATTCAAATCAACAAATTTAGTAACAATTAATCTTATGTGTTTAAATTATTAAACCTTATTTAAGTTATTACTAATTTGTTTTATTTTATTTTATTGGCTCAAGTCAGGCTTGTGTTGTGTGTTGTGTATATATTTGCGAGACAGTCAAGCAGTTGTCATGTAAATATGATATATGGGAAGGGGGTTCATCGTGAGAGTGAGAATTAAGTGATGGGGGGTCAGCTTCTTTTTTAAGTGATGGAAGGTCAGCTTGGGTTGTCACAAGTTTTCAGTTTTACATAGAGGGAGGGTCAGTGACTTTCCGTCGACCCTACATTAAACTATACAGGGTTATTTTCAATAAAATAAAATAAAATCAAACAAGGTAAAATCAAATCAAATCAAATAAAATCAAATAAATAAATAAATAAATAAACATGTAATCACGAAAGCCTAGCTAGCTGTAATGGAAAATATCTTTTGTATATGATCAAATTTTATCATTCTTTAAACTGAAGAATTCGAGAAGAAGGGTGTGAAATATATATAAAATCAAACAAAGTAAAATCAAATAAAATCAAATAAAATCAAATAAATAAATAAATAAATAAACATGTAATCACGAAAGCCTAGCTAGCTGTAATGGAAAATATCTTTTGTATATGATCAAACTTTATCATTCTTTAAACTGAAGAATTCGAGAAGAAGGGTGTGAAATATTTCAGACTTTATGTATTAAATTGTATACGTAAGCTTCGGTCCGGCCTACAAGACAAGTATTAGTAGTCGAGGCGGGTAGTAACGAACGACTGTACCTTCTTCAAATTGTTTTGTATAGCCTATAGACAAAATGTTTCTAGAAATAAGGCATGTAAAGTTATCGGGATTTTTTGTGATGGCAGAAATGTTCAGACAATGACATTAGATAATTGATATACATGTAATACTAACAGATCCATGCCCGGCATGGTCCATGGTATAGCAAAGCTAACTCAAATTGCATTATGGGAAGTTTTAGTTGGTGGGAGTTCAAGTTAAGGTCAGGCGGCTCATTCTCTCTGATCTCCGCCCCATTCATTAAATTACGGTGGTAGTGAAACTCACGGTCGCAGGACTAAACATCTTGAACAAATGCACTAAAACATATCGATGTATACGGTGACTGTACTCAAGGAAGGGTATGCCAAAAAGGAAGAAAACGGCGATCAGCTGGCTGATGGTACCATCACGCTGATCAAAGGGCCGCATAATATCATCGTCGACACAGGCAACCCATGGGACGGCGAAGTGGTCATACAGGGTAGGCACGGCACGGGGATCATCCCCATCATAATATGAAAGAGGAACGAAATAAACTTGTCAATAACAAAACACCGCGCACATATGATATATTGATGAATTTGCTGGGGTTTTAAAATATTTATTTATGATATAAGGCTTATGTGGATATATATATTTAATTATTTATTTCATATCAGGTTTGTAGTTGACAATTTTAATTCTACTAAATTGTACATGGTTTGCGTTATTTTCTGTGGGACTCATGGTTGTCGAGAGATTGTAGTGCAAGATACTTTGTGCCAGAACAAGTAAGTGATAGCTGATAGTCCACGTGTGAAGGCATTTATATTGATATTAGTAGAGTGGACTGAACGTCGTGCCATATACAGACTAGGAGTGATGGACTACATGAGAAGGAGAATATGGCAGTATTTTGTCGATTTCTATTTACATAATTTTGACAGATATTAACTCGGATTAGAGGGATATATAACCCAGACTATGTGGCAAAAATACTGCAAACTTACTGTAAAGTAGTGCCATGCACTCCACTCTTTTCTCTGATTATTGACAGTTTGTTGATAAAAGATGCTCACAATATTTAGGGTGACTCAATCCTGGAAAGAACTGGGGAAATTTATGTTAAATTCTACAGATTTTGTCATTTCATTTTTGTGCCATGATTATCCTAATGTACTGTGTATATAAATGTTATAGTCTTATACATTGTGTGTAGTTACTAAGATAGACCAGAAATATGAAGTGACATTTGCACACAACCCCCCCCCTCCACCCAACATAATATCCTGTGAAACACAATGATACTAAAATTGTACACGCTGACTGTCAGAATACTGTATGTAGTTGAGTACATGTACTAATGATCACTGTAACTGCAGGGAGCCCAGGAACCATGTTACAAATAAACAGACAAACAAACAAACAAATATTTGCATATACTATCCTTGTATATAGATAGTATAGTATATATTTCAATAGTATACAGGCCCACATATGCATATACATGTATATTGAAAGTTATCCGTGAGTTTAAAATGATATTTCATATACCCATGCATATTTGTTTGTTTATTTGTTTGTTTGTTTGTTTGTTTGTAACACGGTTACCAAGGCTCCTAGTGCTATAACACCAATTCTAATTCAACCTGGCAGAATTCTATATACATATGTGTCCTGTCATGTCTGTTGTAGCATAGATGTCTATTCATGGTTGCAGTAATAGACTTACAGGCCTGTAAACTGAACTTCAACTTGGGCCAAGTCCTGGTACTGACTTTGCTAAACATTTATCCACAGTCCACAGTGCAGTAAATGACACATACTGATGTTGAGAAGGGCTTGTGAAATAATCATGACTGAGTCTACTGGGAGTATATAAGTTAAAGAACTCTAAATTCTCAGACTGAATTCAGTTTACTTAGAACATAGTGCCATGCACTTAGAGAGAGCTACAGAATGAGAGTTTACTAAAATAGTGCAAACCACTTAGATAGTTACAGAAGGACTAAGTTCAGTTTACCTCCAAAAAGGAGTATTTGGTTTACAGCAATCAGTTGTGGACATTGTCAAAGGATCTGTCCATTTTGTTTGTCTACAAGGACACATTACATTGATGGTAAAGTGGAGTGGTTTCTGTAGTTAGAATAGCCATGTCATCAGGTTCTTTGTCCTGATTCAACACTTCAGGTCCGTGCTTGAGTCTAGACGTCTTTTGCAAATATACACCATGGGGAGTGATTTTTTGTAAAAATTGAATCATGCACGCTTGAATTGAAACATGTACAAAGCTTTTGTGAAATATATGAAGAATGAGTATTTACTATTTTGTTGTCAAACTGTCATTCTTAGAACTAAAGTATTATATTCCAAAACAAGGAAACAAGAAATGGGTATTAAATCATTAAAATAACTTTACTATGTTTTTCTCTTTAAAAAATTCAACATGAAACATTGACATTGAAATGTGTGTTTGTCGCTCATAAAATTACAAAAACAAAAAAAATGTAAAATGTGTAAAAAGTTTGTTTTTAAATCACTTTCAGTGTGTACAACAGACTTGCACCTGACGAGATGTCAGCAAAAATTTGGGATGTGATTCCAAGAAATTTTTTGACTCTGTGGGTGGAAATTTCATTACTAAGTATGAACCCACAGTCCATGAGCATTTATTCTCTGATCACCAACAGACTTGGTGTACATGTATGTTGTTTCAGGCTCTTTTTGTAAGTTGAGACATAAAGTTGTTTTTTGGCATACATGGATATTATCGTTATTCTTGAATATTAAATTGAGGTAAACTTATTTGTAGTGAAGTGAAAAAGCTTCTAAATTCAGATTGTGTCACTTTAAATTTAGTTAGAGTCAATTTCATCGATATCAACACCAACAGAATTGGATATATGAGTTACAGATAACCTGCGATATAGATACCTATTGCTCATCCATATGGCCACTGGCTTTCAACATTTAGATATTATTCCGCAATATTTTCCTTCATTCAGCTAAGGAAAATACGAGTGACCTATTAAGGGGCCCTTTCCACTACGAGTTGCTAGACAGTAGTGACAACTCTTAGGTCACGAGTATCTTCTGGCTGAATGAAGAAAAATATTGGGGAATAATACAATACCATCGGCAGTAATATTGTTCAAAAATCAGGGAAAGTAATGGCAATTTTGAACGTTTTTGACTCATATTTGAAACACAGCAGAATCAGTGATGTAGACACACATTGTCATGACAGAACAACCAGAGTATACATTCCATATTTTTTTGTTGAACCTGGCTCATTCATGGTGTAATGATCTGAATTCCTCCTTTTCATGAAGTCAACAGTTTATAAATTGAATTTTTATTTTGTTAATAATTTCAGGGTTAAAAACTCACAATCTGTGTACAGATGATATAGAGTATGTAGTTGGTACACATGGACACTCTGACCACATTGGTAATCTTAACTTATTCAAGAAAGCAGTTCACATCGTAGGTTTTGATATATGTAGTTATGATAGATATATCTCACATCCATTTCAAGAGGTAAGTCTTTGTAGTCTTCTAAACATAAAACTAGTACTTGTCTAAATAAGGTTGTAAGTGTGTAAGGGACGATCGCACAATGTCATATAAGCTCAATAAGCAAACTTCATTCCTTTAGAAGGGAGGGGATCTGGCGTCAATGCGATTTACACTTCTAACCAAATTTTGACAGAAAATTTTCACCCCAACAGCTTTTGTATTTACTATTGAGATGTTGATAAGTTGATAAAAATTTACTTCTAAATGTGAGATATGGTGCTGGGTTTCTGGTAGTATTTTAATGTGTTTACAATCATGTTTTTACATTACATGGATCGTAGTGGTGTGACTGCTATAGTTTTCATCATAATTTACATCATATATAAACGTTTGAGGCTGCACTTGTGAACATTTGTTTAGGGGAGGGGGGAGGGGTTTTGACCTAAAGGAACGATGTTCGTTTGTTGAGCTTGTGCGACATTTTGAAATCATCCCTAAGTTGTGCTTGATTGATACCCAGGTGTTAAAGATATTTTCCACAAAATTTGAGAAAATTACAAATCGTCAGAATGGCACCATTAACTACCATACATTTGACTAGTATACATTTAAAAACAACATACTCCATTGGAATACTTTCTCTGTTCACTTTTCTGCTTATTTAGAAATTCCTCAAAGGTGAAGTCATGTGAAAATAATGTTATTCACCAGACCCTTCTACATTGTATGAATGAATGGCTGCAAAGGTCATCTGGAGTCTTTACAACTTGCTCAGACATTGGTCTTAGTGACTAAACTAGGTCAATGAATTCTTTGCAACTTATTTTAATGCTTTCCTTTTCTTTTTTTTTCTTCAAAATGTCAACTTTCAGTGAATGTGTGTATTTTGTCAGTGACTTAAAGGCCCAGTTCAGATTAGGCCTAAAAAAAAATAATTGTTTGGTTCCGGTTACCCAATCCCACCTAGCTTTTCACTGCCGACCCTAAACTTTTTTTTATATATTTGAGAAAAAAAATAATGAAATCGCAAAAATTGTGAAGTCTCATGAAAAATAGTGGATGCGGAAACTTACATCAACTTAAAAAGGCAATATAAAACTGTTCTTCCAATCTGTAATGGCTGTACATCTGATGAGAAGAAACCAATAACACGGAAACCATTTGGAAATGTCAGTACATGTACCATAATAATAGTCCAGCTTAAACCTGCACTGCACTAGCTGCAACTGGGACATTATTGTTTCACTTTTTTTCAAGACATTTTCACTAAAAAATTGTCAATTGTAAAAAGACAGTGTAACTGTTAATTAGTGGTCAATTACCAGTTGGTAATGTAGTGGCCAGTTTAAATCTTGAGCCTGTGCAGTTTCTTATTGGTTTCTGCATGGTAGATATATCAAATAGAGAGAGTGAATTCAGTCAAGTAATCTGCAATGAGCTGAATAGTCAAAACTGAAGTAGGAGGACCATGTGATAATATCTTACTTTTTTTATTCCAGGGGAAAAATTACAAAATAGATGAAAAAATTACAGTCATTCCAACTCCAGGTCATACCCTCAGTCATGTCAGTGTTGCCGTAGAAACCAGTGACTTAGGCACAGTAGTTGTGGCTGGTAGGTGCTTCAGATTAAGCTTACTAGTACTGTTAGTCAATGTTTAGAAACTGTCTGAAATTCGGATAGAACTCTCTGGGAGAAAATGTCAGGAACAGTGACTTTACCAGGAACCCAAATAACATAAGATGAAATCAGGGGCAAGGTCAATCGTTCAATGTAGGATTAAAAATGCAATTCTTTTAGTTTGTGGGGGTGGTTTGAACGATTTTAGTTGTCATTTGGCAGAAATGATTTTACTTTTGATGGAATTGTCAAATCGCTAATAGTAAATGCATGTCACTAAAATACATTAAAGTGTCAATCAAAGAGCATACTACGACATACATTGTCTTTGTATTCATAGCACTACATACTACTACATACTGGCTTGGTATTCATACCACTACATACCACTACATACTGGCTTTGTATTCATAGCACTACATAGTACTACATACTGGCTTTGCATTCATAGCACTACATACCACTACATACTGGCTTTGTATTCATAGCACTACATACTATTACATACTGGCTTTGTATTCATCGCACTACATACTACTACATCCTGGCTTTGTATTCATAGCACTACATAGTACTACATACTGGCTTTGCATTCATAGCACTTATACATACCACTACATGTACATACTGGCTTTGTATTCATAACACTACATAGTACTACATACTGGCTTTGCATTCATAGCACTACATACCACTACATACTGGCTTTGTATTCATAGCACTACATACTATTACATACTGGCTTTGTATTCATAGCACTACATACTACTACATCCTGGCTTTGAATTCATAGTGAACACATATTGCCTGGCCATGAGGGCTGTAGCACCCGTTTATTACACCCGATCGAGGGGGTAATGAACGGGTGCTATAGCCCGAATATAGGCCAGGCAATATGTGTTTTATAATATACCTCATGCTGTGAACTCGCGGTGGCAGACGACATCGTCAGAAGCCGCCATTTTGACCTGCTGTGAACGCGCGGTGGTCACGTGACCATGTAAAAGTTGATGGAACTATTTCCCTAAGGAAGTAGTCATTCTATTTTCCTATCACGTGACTGATTCTAGCGAATCGTGGCACAGCATTATCACTAGGTATATTATAACACTACATAGTACTACATACTGGCTTTGCATTCATAGCACTACATACTACTACATACTGGCTTTGTATTCATAGCACTATATACTACTATGTACTAGCTTTGTATTCATAGCACTACACACTACTACATACTGCCTTGGTATTCATAGCACGTACTGCATTACAACATACTGATTTGAAATTGATTGTGCTGTCTGAAGCAAGTTTCAATTGTGGCCAATTAAGAGGGGGGGTGTCTAAGGCGAAGTAACTAAAAGAATTTTAGTTTTTATCCTACATTGAACTATTGATCTTGCTCTGATTAAAACCAATGTAGATTTTCATAGCATGTCAGATTAAGGCTGGACTTGATTGTTGTGAGTTAATTAACTCTGTAGAGAGAGTCGGTTACATCTTAATAATTTATCGTTACACCATACTCTTACATATTTATATTTCTGGCAGGATTAGGAAAATTCACAATGTCATTGACTATACACCTCAAGCACATATCTTATCATTTTTTGCTAAAATTTGAAAACTTCAATAAAACAAATAATTCAAAGTTTTCTTCTGACTTAAATTGTTATTTCTAAGTCATTGAGAATGTTAAAGTATGATTATGAAATGAAAGTATCAACAACATATGCACATACACTTACTTTTTTTTCAAAACTTTTTTATTTTTAACTGACCAAACCATCATTTTAAGGTGAGAAACTTCAAGTACAGACACCATTGTGATTGTACAAAAATTGTATTTCAAGCACCACAGAGCAACAGAACAAATAACAAGTGTGCATTGTCATGACTTTGAAAGATAACCTGACTTGCACATCGTATAAATAAATGTTGTTGTTACATTTTACAGGTGATGTCTTTGAATGTGAAGAGGATTTGACAAACGCTGAAATCTGGAAAGAGATTAGTGAAAATATTAAACTACAGGAAGAAAGCCGGAAAAAGATCCTTGAAATTGCTGATTACATTATTCCTGGTCATGGCAAAATGTTTGAAGTACTTGAGTCTATGAAAAATATATAGGACAGGATTATAAGGCTAAATAAAACAAATTGTGTGTTTCCGACAACCTGACCGACCCTGATTTAAGCTGCCAACCTAGACTGTCAACAGTCGCTCGTGCCTTTTTTTCCTACGTCTTATCTAAACTCTGATCTGGCGCAACACTACTATAATCGCATACTGATATTGAGGGCCGAAACTCGAAGCTTGGGCCTTCGGCCCTCGATATCAGTTTGCGATTAGACTAGTGTTGCGCCGGATCGGAGTTTAGATAAAACATAGGGAAAAAAAGGCGCAAGCATCTGTCGACAGTCTACTGCCGACCCTAAACATTTTTTAGTGTTTTAAACAAGAAGATCTTCTTGCATGTCTGTTTTCATTCACCAGTGATATCTGTACATATTCTTCACACTATCACAGAAGGGGTATTTTGACTGACATTTCATTTCGTTTAGGGTTGAAGCAATATTTTTCAAAAATAATAATACTTTAAAACATAAAATAAAATAAAATAAAATGCCGACATACCTACCCTATTCTTTGAGGCCATGTTATCAGAAACACACAATTATATTTTTTCTATCTAAGTGTATTATTGTGTGCTTCAATCATGCCATTCCTGTCACCATAGCAATTGCTGTGCTCTCACATAATGATGCAAATTCCAATTCTAATGTTCAACAATTATTACTTTATTTGCAACAAAATGATTTCCAACAATGACTATACAAGGTGAGCTTCATTTATTTAGTTGTCTTAGCTTGGAGGTAGAATTCATATCCATGGTGGTCTCAAGAAGTAGTTTGTAAGGTACACGGTGACGGGGCGCCCTCACACTTTGGCCAACCTCTCCACAAGAGTTGGTGGTGAGGGTGGAATGACACAACATAACGTACAGTCTAGTCTCAAAGGAGCTCCTGGAGTCTTCTCCAAGATATTACTCTGTAATCAAGGATTCGGTTTATTACTGTGATCAACATGAACTATAACTACTAGTATTATTGCAACATGTTGATGCAACTGTGATATGCTATTAAATGGACGTTGGTTTAATTATAGTCTCAGTAGGGTGACTTTCTGAAAGGTATATAGTTCCATAAACTTGCAGTGCACTGTTCGTAACTTCTAATGCTTACACTATCTTGATCACAGGGTGATTAGATTTGCCCAACAACAGAAGTGCTTTTATCCACTTGTGTAGTCTATCACATTAAACAACTATAAGTTTAGCTGTTGTCTATGTTAGTAATTCAAAGCCTATACCAGAGTTCTAGATGTCTAACATGTTCAAAGTTATGGAAAATGAGGTATTGGGTGTGGTTCAAAGGTTGTCATAATTGTTGACAAATAGCCTCTATTGTCGAAACCTATCATTCTGTGCAACAAATGCTTTCTCCATATTACATTCCTCCATACGTAGCCTACCTGTAGACTTTAGAACAACTATCACTACACTATTCCACTATCCTAAGTGATATTTTGAATTTGTAGCAAAAATTCAAAATGTCAGTTAGCTGGCAGAATAGCATAATGATAGTTGTTCCCAGGAGTCTTTGTCAAGTCTACAGGTAGGCTACTCCATATGCCATAAATAGTGACATCTATGTAATGCATAGTCTGTCAACAGTTGTCTTGACTTTTTTGTAATTTATCTTTAACACTATTGTTGCAACTGAAATTAAATTAAATTAATAGAATTAAACATGGTGTGTGCTGGACGTTCCATGAAGTCAAGACTACAGACACTAGATTATATTTTATGTGTACGAATTCTCACTGAGAGTAACACATGTTATGTATGTGCATTGTACATGCTGACTATTAGATTGCATGTTATAGGTTATGTATTTGCACACAACTAGTATTTAAATAAAACATTTCAGGTTTTTTAGGAATACGACAAAATATAATTTGTGTCTGAATATATACTATGTAATGCGGTATAACAAACCATAATTCACATCATTTCAAAAGATATGATGACATCAGGCATTGTTTGAAGCCATTGATATGTATATATGTGTCAAATATGACCTAGATTATTTTTGTAAATTTTCCTATCTCAATAAAGTTAGTTTCAAAGTTTTGGGTTAGTTTTCTTTACGATTGATAAACAGTTTGATTAGAAAATAAATATTGGGGATCATAGTAATAATGTCTCAGTGTCTATTTATGCATGGAAGTGCACTTCCATGATTTATGCAATTATGTAAGATATTCGAGTCATGTTAAAATTAAAACATTAGCTCAATATTTAATCTGTATATATCATTAACTAACGGCAAATGTGTCACTCTGCAGTATCTAGTTCTCTTCTGTACTCTAAGGTAAGGTTTACAGTGTAAAGTTTAGCCGTTCTTTATTGAAGGATGTAGTGGCCCCAACTGGGGGCGGTTTAGTTCTAAATGTTACATAGAACTTGAGAACTCCACTGGTAAAACCTTGTATGGAAAGGCAAGACTAACTTACTATAGGCTATCAAAGTATGGTGAATTCATGCCAGCGATCATGCTTGGCATTCAGTAGTCTAGCTGCTAACTTCTCTGGCTATTCTGCTTACACAGTCAAAGGCGCCAGCCCGAAGACAGAAGTATGCATATGGCCATCCTTCGATTTTGTTCAGCAATCTTCGGAAGCACAGTCTGAGGTCTACCTGCAACACTAGGAATTCAGCAAAAGAAAGTGCATGCTCAAAGTCCTGTGCATTTTGCAAAGAGGAAATGGGCTGACCATATATGGCAACAAAATGAAGAAAGTCGTTAATTTTCCTCTGTATCTTCAGTTAGCTGTGTTATCATGTCATCAGTTGTTTTACTAAGCCCCTCCAGTTGGTAATACTCCGCCTCGTTTTTTATTTCTTTCAAAATCTGTACATCACTTGGTAATGTTCCCTCTTTAACACCACCATCCCTTAGATAATTCAGTACATATCGGAAATGAGTCCCATCTCTGTCGATGAAGTAGCTCCCATCATCATCTGACTTCAATGGATGTCTTCCGCTGAACATAACAGCCAACATAGAATCTGCCTCTTTTGTCAAAGTTGTCACCGACGTCGAAAATAGGTCGCCCCCAACGTCCAGTTTTATCTTGTTACTTTGTATTTTATTAACTTCGAGCATTTGTCGCTTCTCTGTTTCTAGCCCTTCCTCAAGTTTTTCAATTTCTTCTTTCTTATCACTAAGTTCCTTTTCACGTTTTTCACACATCTCGCGAAATTCTCGCCGCTCTTTTCGGAAATTCTCTTCCTTTTCCATACAACTTTTGTTGAAGTCAACTTTCTCTTCATTCAACTTTTTCGATTCTTCTTCAAGAGTGTCAGACCGTTGTTGGTAGTCAGTTTCGAGTTGTCTCAACACCCTATCCCGTTCGTTTAGTTCTTCTTGTGTCTCATTCAACGATTTCTCTTCCTCTCCGAATCGTACCTTCGCTTGATATACAAATCTGTTAAACGAATCAGACAGCATTTCTCCTTGCTGTTTGTACTCAGCTTCTCTTTGTTGTAAGAAAGTTGCGAAGTCTCCATGTAGACCTTCCATCACACTCACCATTTTTTCTAGTAAAACAAGAACATATCTTGATTGTTTGTTTCTAACGTAACGAAGAATATCAGTCTCGGGAGTCTATGCCGTAGAATTGCCGTAAAGAGGACAGTCATAGAGTGGTTTACGACGATAACTGATATCATTACCATGCTAATGTCTCAGTACTGTCAAGGAATGTGATGAGGTGACTTAAGCTTTTAATCAAATCAAATCCGCTGATTTAAATCACGTGACATCTTGTAAGTTAGCGTCTGCGAAAACCTACGTATGTCAGTACAATCAATCATTTACAAATGTAATCCGTTTTTATGTTGAAATCGTTTATAGATTGCTACTGTACTGACACAGTATGCGAAATATCAGCGATGAAACTAAGAGCATGGATCGGATGAGCATGAAATGATAGCTATCTCGCTCAAATATGTGAATAATAACAACAACATACTAGTATTAAACAGTATTGAGATATTTTCACCAAATTTCAATATGACGGGTGAACTTTTTTTAAAAAAAATACTCACCACCTTGCAGTGCTTCTTCTCGTTTGTACTTTGCCAAATCACTCTCCGTAAAACCCCCAGACGGATCTTTTTTCCTACATTAAGAAAACGTAAGAACTATGAAAATTCGGTTCAACTCAATTCATATACCTCCCAAAAACACGCACTACACATATTGACGAATATGAATACTTCTACTTTCATTGTGGACTTTTGAAATTTATGTGTAGATACAGAAATGTATTGACTGGTGAAAGGAGAGTAGGTTTTAGATTTGCGTCACCAGTACCATTGTAAAGCACAAGTTTTTGCCATTCTCGACGATTTAATAGTTCTTCGGTTAGTTAGGTGAATTCGAAGACATGCAATCCATTATTAACTGAGTGAGATGTGTATCGCAAGTGTATACACACAGTGTGTGTGTGTGTGTGTGTGTGTGTGTGTGTGTGTATCTGTGTATCTGTGTATCTGTGTGCAATCAGTTCAAACTGGCCAAACAATACTAGTATATTAATTTTGACATTTTGAAGGCGCCATAATCCTACCTTGTCCAAGCACCGTCTCGTTCACGTATCTCAAGAAGTATCACCTATGTACAAGAAATCAAAATATTAGTAAATGATTTTAAATCATGACATATCACAGGAACACACGGCATTATAGGTACCCCTTTAAGTTCTTCCATTTACATTATATTTTCATATCACCAGTTCACCAACAGAAGGAAGGGGAGGGGTAGTTTCGCTGCCAGACGTCGTGACATAATTTGTCCCTCTGTCTTTGTCCCCGAGCGGCAAATCCGCGAGAAGTGGGGGACTTTCTCGAAGTGTGGCAGCGAGACTATGGGAGGGGCGGTAATTGGAAAATTAGCTGTTGTGTTTTTGAGTCATCGGAAAACACGCACACACGGAAAACATGTATTTGAATAAAAAGTATTTTTAAATGAAAAATATATGTATGATTGAAAATGATGTATGGTTTGAGGAATTAACAGCACAATGTGCACCATTATATTCGAGACATACGCACGTACACATGCAGATATATGACGCTCGCTCACTCACTCACTCGCTCGCTCACTCACTCACTCACTCACTCACTCACTCACTCACTCACTAAGTAAATTGTCTACAAACCTGTCCCTGATAAAGACTAGCTTCGTGTACAGTGATATCGTGTTTACCCAGTTGTTCATATGTGTTAGACATAAATCTATTCCATATCCTGGTTTCTCTGTTTGGATCAACCTTGAACAGTTTTCGCATTTTCCAGTGAATATAACCTGACATCGACAGACAATATCAAAATAGGTATATGAGAATTACGTCCTTTGACAAAATAACTTTAGTGCGAATAGTAATGCAACTCTACAATTGTATTAAACTTACGGGCGATGTCGAAAATCGATCTAGGATAGAACGCAATTCCTTCAGTGACGGGTGTGGTTCGACCAAAATAATTTTCATTTGTGTAAAGCTATTGTAGATTTAGCGAAATTTTTCATTGATGGATCGGACTTGATTTTTTAAAAAGTTATTTCGCATCATGTATATGGTGTAAAATCGAAACAGGAAAAAAGCTATCACCAGCCAGTTATAGGAAGAATGTTCGTGTACAACACCTCTCATTGCAATGTTGCAAATTATTATATTGTCAGCAAAGTATTGGTGTATGAATATGTAGCTGAGATAGAAAAGAATTGTCAAGTTTGCAATAAAATGATCACTTTCGCACAACTTCTAGTGCCGTAAAAGGGTCTTGTGTTTTGTTAAGATCAAGACCCAGGTAAAATGTTGATGTCCGATTGCGATAACAATTCTGTGATTAAAGTCACGGTTTATGCAAATCAGGGGCAGGCCTTGGCAGATATGTCATTTATCAAACTTACCGATTATATCAGTGCGACTGAACTCATGTTTAATTCCTTGTCCCGGATGACATAGTAAACCTAAATTAAAATCCATCAAGTAGAGCTCTATTTTGAAACTCTTTGCAAAGACGCCATGTTTGACAACTTTTCTTTCGATTGGTTGTTGATTGGCGGCTACTCCGAAACACGCACTTAACTTCTCCCATGCTGCACTTGGAACAATGACGTAATCTAACTCTTCCACCACGTTTTTACGTAGTTTGCCGTCATCTGTTGGGAAAATGGAAAGTACATTTTTGTTAATTAAATAGATTTTAGCAAGTGTTCACGTTTTGTGTTGTTACATTTACACTGAAAGGGATTTGTAATTCGATCATTTATACTGCACCTGAAGATGTTCTACACTGGTTGAGAATGGTACATGGTTGGGGCATTATGTTCCATATGCCAATGTGATAGCTCTTATAAATAGAAAGAATTAAAACGTAATTACATCAATGAAAATTAATTCATAATAAAATTAAGTGATTGGTTTGTATATATGTTAAATAATTATCAGCTATCAATATGATTGCATACTAGTATCTATCTATCTATCTATCTATCTATCTATCTATCTATCTATCTATCTATCTATCTATCTATCTATCTATCTATCTATCTATCTATCTATCTATCTATCTATCTATCTATCTATCTATCCGTCCGTCCGTCCGTCCGTCCGTCCGTCCGTCCGTCCGTCTGTCTGTCTGTCTATGTATGTATGTATGTATGTATGTATGTATGTATGTATGTATGTATGTATGTATGTATGTATGTATGTATGTATGTATGTATGTATGTGTGTGTGTGTGTGTGTGTATGTATGTATGTATGTATGTATGTATGTATGTATGTATGTATGTATGTATCCTCCCCCTTGTCTCTCAAGTTCTCTCTCTCTCTCTCTCTCTCTCTCTCTCTCTCTCTCTCTCTCTCTCTCTCTCTCTCTCTCTCTCTCTCCATGAATTCAGCTATACTCCTTACCTCGAAGCAAGTCAGAATTGTCGATACATCCGGGGTATCTCGAATCTCTCATATTGGCTTGGTCGTCGAAACCAACGTACTTCTTCCAGTTTGAGAACCATTTGGTTGAGATGAGATACCTGTGTGGAAAGAGAACAATTTACGGTCAGATTCCCCATAAATGTGTTTGAATGATGTCATATGACGCGATCATCCACGAAACGTGATATCATTGTAGAACCAAATTAACGACAATAATTATTTTAGAAACGCTACGGAGAGTTAAGAGGGCTAACATTTAGAAAATACCATTTGTAAAAACTATATCAACAACATAATCGCAAAAAATCTTTAGCTGAATCAAATTATATATATTTTGGTTTTATATTTCATACCACGGACCAAGTAGCCCAGAAAAAAAAACTTTGTTTGAGTTATGTGTTGTTACTACTTGAGATATTTGAGCATTGTTGTTGTTGTTGTTGTTGTTGTTGTTGTTGTTGTTGTTGTTGTTGTGGTGGTGGTGGTGGTGGTGGTGGTGGTGGTGGTGGTGGTGGTGGTGGTGGTGGTGGTGGTGGTGATGAAAATATTACGACCTCAACTTGGTTCTGACGTCACCAGTAGTGTGTTTGTGTTTGAAGTATTAGGTGAATGAATCGTGTTAGGTTATATGTTAATCCACTATTACAAGAAGATACTTGAGAACGGTTGGCAAATAGACTAAGTAAATATACTGGCTGATAAGCTGTTAATATATCTGCATACCAATCTCAAATGGTTATGATTTGCTATATAGTTAATTTGTATGTAAATGTTTTTTAGGGAGGGGGTTTGTTGGGAGCGACAGACATGCAGACAGACAGACAGACAGACAGACAGACAGACAGACAGACAGACAGACAGACAGACAGACAGACAGACAGCAAACAGATAGGCATGTACAGCAGATAGAGATTGGTGTCTGTCAGTCTTTCAACCATGTGATCTATACAGTGTATATACATATTACACTGTTTATCCCGAGTTATTTTAATCGTGTCGTGTACAAACAAAGACCTGATACTAACATGGTGCCGACCGGGGGTGCCAGTCACATCACATATATATATTTTACAGTGATCGGGAAATCAACCTAATAGCATATACACCAAAAAACATATAATTTATATATGTGTATGGTAGAACCGTACAGCACACAGATATAAAAACAAGTCGATGTTGTAGACCGAAAAATTCTCAATGACAAGTAAGTTTATTGGTCTTGACAACCTTTGAATCTACTCCAAACATAAGCTTATGTTATAACAGTATGTCTTATAAGAGCTACGTGGTTCAAGAAAATTGGCGTGAGTGAAAATAACTTACCATGATTCCCCTTCTTGAAGAGATGACTTGAGAAGGCTTGCTATTTGTACCCTCTGCTCTATCAAAGGTGAACACCTGGAGTTACGTCTTGTTGATGCCATAGTTCAGACGGCAGGATATACGACGGTGGTTCAATCGTTCAACGGGTACCAGCTGGTAACAATATATATCCTCGAACGGCCTTGAACTTGTTTGATTGAAAGACACTGAAAAGTTTTGACGGGTATTGAAAATATCACTTACACCAAAAGTCGACGTTTCTCCATACATTGGTGATTACAAGGTCGGTCTCTTAAGTATGAGTATTGTGTACCACGACGTACTGTGTGTTGATCCGTACCAAGCCTATGTATATAAACTGGTTGAACTTTACTCACCTGTAGTGTGTGACTGCTTCAGGTCACAAATTGAACACAATAACAGCTAGCAATCAAACGTGTCTCGTCTAGATGTGACGATCACAACGACCTACGCATGAAACAATCTCGACGAGTAAACCTACGATGGCACGCCTTGCAATTTTTACATCAAGTAGGTACTATATATATCATAGGTGTGTTTCAGCACAAACGCCCAACAAATGTGAAAGAATGAAAGCTGTAAAATTTAACAGATGCATTAAATATATAACACCTCATCAAAAAAATGCAGGTAGGAAAAGATCTGCTAAATAAAACTATACGTTTCAAAACATCAATTTTGTTCAATATGGTGTACAATCATTTGTGTTGTGTTTTATGTTTCTGTTAGCTGTGCTTATAGTTTCTTATCCCAGGATATCGAATAAACCCCCGGGTCAGAGTTCATCATGTTCTTCTCGGTTGACAGGCTTTATGTGGCAGACGACACAGTACAAATATCAATATTTACTCAAATTCGCCGTCACCCCTCTTAATAATCATTGACTGGTAGTAACAACTTCCCATAGGATACACAAGTAGCGGCAACAGCATATGAATAATACACGTAAACCGGGTCCAGATATAACTTATAAGGTATACTCGTACGAACAAAGATCGGAACGGTGGCAGATAAGCTTTTATCACGTGCAAACATCCAATTTTCGAATCAACACGTTGCTTCAACTAATATACATATCTAAACTGTCGTTAAAAAAATGTCCGTCAATTATAACAATTGTTGCTTGTATATATCAGTCACAGATGTTACACATGTACTTCAAGTAGCCCTTAAATCTATGGTTCTACAGTTTATTCGGGGTTTCCGGTCGCATTGCTCCGAGTTACGGTGCCCACGTCACTCGAGTTGCATAGTTACACGTTCCGTGGTTTGATGGGTTGGTCAAAATAAATAAGCTGAAAATTAGCAGGGAATATTGGAAAAAATTCCAGTGTTTCTATCAAGGTTTTCAACTTTATTCAACTGATACAAGCACACCTTCTATCTGGTAATTAAATCACACTAAGTATTGCTCTTATCTATGATTTAAATGACATGACATTTCGAATTTTTGAATTTTCGCTCAATTCTAAATCAAAATGTCAGTTTAAGATAGCGGAATGGTGTAGTAGTCTTTGAAGTCTACAGGTGGGCTAGGACCTACCGAAAACTACGCTAAGGCTTGTAGGGCCAAATAAAAAAAAGTTGTTTGGTTCCGGTTACCCGACCCCACCTAGTTTTTCACGCCGATCCTTAACTTTGTTTTTTACGTATTCGAGAATAATAATAAAATAGCGAAAATCGTGAAGTCTCGCAAGAAATAGTGGATGCGGAAACTGACATCAACTTAAAAAGACAATATAAAACTATTCTTCCAATCTGTAATGACTGTACATCTGATAGGAAGAAATAAACAGCACAGAGACCATTTGAAAAACAATGGAAAACCTGAACTAGACACTCACACATTAAAATAAAATAAAATAAAATAAAACATCTTCCTACCCCATCTATTTTAAAATTGAATGTAATCGGAACCATACAATTTTTGTTTACGCCTAGGCTATAGAATTTGATATCATAAGATGGATTCGTTTCCAATGTTTCATCTCCACGTTGTCGTTGGAGATACGTTATTTATTTACACGTGTACAACATAGAAACTTTGAATTTCAATAATCTACTCATTTCCCATGGATATCACACTGGATGTCCTATTTTTCATTCTATTCAAAGTGAAGCAATAACTAGGCCAACTAAGTGTACTAGGCTAATGTGAACATAACGAAATAAAAAAAGTTACAAAATTAACTAAAAACATCAACTCAATAGATATGATAAAGTAAATCGTTTTATGCTACGAAAGTTAAAAATGACATAACTATATAATAACACAAATTTCCACGCAGAGTTGTTCACAACTTGGGTTCACTGAAAAAGTTTTTACACTCTCCCAATGCAATGCAGCGCCGTAACGATCGCAAGGAGGCGCTGCGAGATTGAAATTTTCATGCACGATTGTATGAACTTAGGGGTCCTTTTAAATGATCAAACGCGACCAGGGCCAGACCAATATCAATAGCTATGTCGATTACTCCAAGGTCGCACGCACTGGGTTTGGCTAAAACTTTTTCAATAATATATTTTAAAAGATTATTGTTAATATTTGAAGACAAATGACAGTTTTAAGAGTTTGTGGGTCGTTCAGATAAATATTTTACTAAGTTAAAGGGTCGTACAAAATGGCGGCGCCCTACAGTAACACATTTTACCAGATGTAGATATCAATATAGTGTTTGTGCGAACTATACGGTAAAACAATTTGTCAGAACTATAGGTAAGGATTTCGGAAGAAGCGAAGATTACAGAAAAGTGAATCAGATTTCTTAGTAAGTCGTCATGACCGGGGAACCATCTCGTAAACGACGGCGTCTTACGCTCACAGGATTTGGGTTGAGTGTTGACTCCGATGAACTGTATGAACAGCGATGTAATCTACCGATATATACAGCCAGAAGTAAGCTAATCAATGAAATACGTAAAAATTCAGCAATCATCCTGATAGGTGAAACTGGAAGTGGAAAAACAACTCAGATTCCGCAAGTAAGTGACCAGAACTGATATATTGGAATTTTAAGATGTATTTGTTTATATTATGAAGTGCGCCGCCACAGGGAAGAGTACCTAGAACTCATATTGTATTTCCAAGTAGAGAAACATGGTAGAGTTGCTTTATAAATCACAGTTCACAGATAAATAGCCCATTTTCATCTACATGGCCAATTTAACACAACACGAATGCAGTAATGTGGGATTTGAACAAAACTCTTTTATAGTCCTTCCCAGCATGACCATCTTGGTTTTATTCACTTTTACCAATACACTCAATGTACATTCATGTTATGATATTACTTACAGTATATTAATGAAGCTGGAGTGGCCAAGCAAGGAGCTATAGCATGTACACAGGTATGGTACTTCTAGTCTATTTTTCAGCAATCATTACCTGTTTCTCCTGTAATTATTTACCATGTTTTACTGTATGATATGTACATTGTTTCGGCGACCATTGCCTGTTTCTCCTGTAATTAATACCATGTTTTACTGAACTGATGAACGTATTTAAGAACAGTAGGTATGATTTCAATCATATTTTTATTTATTTTGGTTTATGCAGCCAAGAAGAGTAGCAGCCATCACTGTAGCCCAGAGAGTTGCCATGGAGAAAGGTGTAGAGTTAGGAGCAGAGGTAAGTGAATGGCGCCCTCAAGTGGTGATGTAGAACTTATGTACATTTGTACTTTGATGAAAAGACAAATAAAATAATTGGTACTTTTCAAATGAGGCTCTAGTGGTGAAATTGAAAAGGGATACAGTTTCCACTGTATGATGCCCCAAGGGATAAACTATTCAATACTTATTCCTGGCATTAAGGGCACTAGTAGATGTCTATTTACCATGACAGCTGTTATGTAGCAAGTATTTCCCCAAGGTTGAAAGCAGAAGAAAACATTTGTTACATAACTGCACAAGGGGGTAATATGGCATTTACTAGTGCCCAAATACAGGCAATAAATGTTTTATAACACATCACATTCTTTAAGGCACACATTCTTTCCATACTCAAGCAAACCACCAATAAGACTCCCATGCTACATGGATAGTGCCCTAGAGAAAATATAAAATAATAATGCCCACTCTATGCAAATTGAGGTCACTAGTCCATATTTTATGATCTAAGCCAATCACCGAAGGCTGTATGAAAATGATGTTTTATAAAACCAATTATCTGGGTAAAATGACAAATAAATAGACTTTTACTATGAATGACACCTTCTAAATGACACCCTCTAGATGACACCTTCTAGGGCTGCTACAACAGTTATAGTTAGTTGAAGACATAAATGAATAGACGTCCAATATTTATGGCCTTTGGTGAAGGTGATGGTGATGGCAATAAACCCTCCCAATGAATCCTGTCCTGTTTTATTCTTGTTTTCTATAGGTTGGTTACTGTGTAAGATTTGATGATATGACATCATCAGACACTGAAATAAAGGTAAGTAACAAAAGACCTTGACAATAAATAGCGCACTGTAGAGTTGTAATGTAAACGTGAATGAAATTTGTAATTCAGACTGGAAACAACTTTATGTTTGATCCTCTACAGCAACTAAACTAGAAATACAGGAGTACAATATCTTGTTTTACAGGAAACAGCATCAGTCTTAGGTACTCCTGTAGAGCTTCTGAATTTATGAAACAGGAATATAGCAGACATTTTGAACAGTAATTTTAATTTGAAATGATTGTGTTCAGTATTTGAAATATCTACCGTTAATGTTGTAATATTGGCTGTAGTCAGGGGAAAGTTTATCTTACCAAGTACCGGTGCATTTGTTAGCTTTTCAGTTCAACGTATAAATTAACTTCATAATCATTTCATTGTAACAGTACATGACAGATGGTATGTTGCTAAGGGAAGCCATCTTGGATCCGTTGTTGCTAAGATACAATGTAATCATCCTGGATGAAGCTCATGAGAGGACTATACATACAGATGTTTTGTTTGGAGTTGTCAAGGATGCACAGAAGAAGAGAAAACAAACTTCCAAGCGTCCTTTGAAGGTAAAGTAATATACCATCTTAGAATGTACTGTATTTGCTTAAAATGTTATTGGTGGTATTTCATGCGATATATTTCTGTTATGTGCCAGCATAATTCAGTACCTAAAGACTACGTTTACTGATTATGATACAATTGAATTATTATTATTATTATTATTATTATTATTATTATTATTATTATTATTATTATTATTATTATTATTATTATTATTATTATTATTATTATTATAATAAAATATCTTTATTCAGGATAAAGTTTAGACTGGCACCATGTTCACCTGACTCTTTTGCACTCACTCACTCACTCACTCACTCACTCACTCACTCACTCACTCACTCACTCACTCACTCACTCACTCACTCACTCACTCACTCACTCACTCACTCGCTCGCTCACTCGCTCGCTCACTCGCTCACTCACTCACTCACTCACTCACTCACTCACTCACTCACTCACTCACTCACTCGCTAAAATCATTGTTTCACACAAAAGAACACACTTGTATTTTTAAAAAAATGTTTATTCAATTAAAGAATGAAAGAAAGTTTGAAGACTTGGGAATGTCTAGGCAAAAACTCAGTACTCAGTAATCATTACAATGTATGGCATTACAAACAGTGTGTCTACTTCTTGCCATTGAGGCCCACATATATCTACAATCACATAATGAAAATCAACTTAAAAATCTCAATAGATACATCAAAAATAAAAATATAAATACATTGTGATAATATACAGTATCTCAAGACATACACAGTAAAAATTAGACAGGAAAATTGTCTCAATAATTGTTGTTGAAATGTGTATAGTTTTAACCTGGTGTACGTTCAGCTAACTAATTCCAGATATTTCCATCAACAAAATTGATATTTCTATTTTCATGTTTCAGATCATTGTAATGTCAGCCACTATGGATGTAGATCACTTCTCAAATTACTTTAACAGTGCACCAGTCTTGTATTTAGAAGGAAGGCAGCATCCAATAGAGGTACAGTATGAGTTTATTTGTTCTGAACAAAAATCACTATTTTCATGTATGTCCCTGTTGTGACTGAGAGAGATAGGGATGTCTATATACATATACCCAGTACATTTCGCATGGTTTTGTCAAAACGTAGTAATTTGGGTTCAACACTTAGGCTGTAAAACTCAAGAATTAAGCAGAAAGAATATTTAGTAATAGATTTTATTCCCCTATATTTTTCTTGGCTCAGCCAAGGAAAATATGAGTGACCTGAGGGGCCTTTGTCCTTACAGGTCACTAGACGAGTAGTGACAAAACCTTCATCTTCATTTAGTTTGATAAAACTCTGATACTTGTATGATAAGAAATAAAGTGACTGAATTTTTGCATGCTTAGTAACATCATACTGATAGAGTTACTGACCATGTGTTTGTTTGTTTGTTTTTTAGTTATTTTATTCTGGTGAATCACAGAGTGATTATCTATTTTCTGCTCTGGTGACAGTATTTCAAATACATCAGAAAGAACCACCAGGGTAAGAATCAATATCATTTCTGATTTGTACCTATAGAGGGTGCCCTTCTATGCCAACTACAGGTGGAACACTAGATATTTCAAGTGATTAGTGTTTATGACACTGTCCCAGACCAAGTGAAGACAAGTTTGAGAGATCCATAAAGTGTATTGTCTTTTTCACATTTTTTCACTGCTATACACGGGACAATAAGTACAGATTTGATTTGATTTGAGTCACGGCTAAATTCCACTTATTTGGTATCATTATTTTTAAACATCTTGTCATCTTTCTCCACTATAGACATGATATTCTGGTGTTTTTGACTGGTCAAGAAGAAATAGAAGCCATGGTGAAATCAGCAAGAGACATAGCACAAGATCTACCTCCAGGTAGGCAACAAACTTTTCAGACACTTGACAACTTGTAGTGACTTTCTTTCAGTTAGTACTAGATAGATAACTAGACCTTTTGATAAAGAGCGCCCTCAATTGAATTATCTTCAACTTTGTGAATAGATTGACACTTTCAAGTGTCTTGATAGTCAAGTGAATAGACCCAGCTGGTAGATAGCGCCCCCTAGTGGTGTACTTACATCAACATGACAACTTTCGGAACACAAAGACCTTTTGTGATTGACTCCTGTGTTGGAAATAAATCTGACTATATATCTCTTTGATATACCTTTTCATTTAGTAACATACATTGATAAGCTATGAAGTAATCACTGCTAAAGTGATGTAATCTTGTTAGGTACCCTTACATACCCCAATCCTGGTAACATTTTAACCTAAATATCACCTAAGTGTAAGTGACATTCAGTTAGCTGGATACACTTATCATAGACAGCTAGTTGTCTGAAAATCTGATAAGCATGCTGTGATGGGACACCCTCATGAATTGGCCAATCCCTTTAGGAGTAGGCTGATGATGACAGAGCAACATGGCGTATCTTTGAGTCTAATTTTCTGATAGCTATCGTACCCCATCTATAGTAAATAACCCTGTCGTACACTGCTGTCAACTCTTTATTTAAGATATTTTGTTAATTTGAAGAATGAATGTTATGAATGTAAATTAATACTCGTAACAAATTAAGCATCTCATGACATTCTCATCTCTATATCTTGTATGTATTGTTTAGATTGTCCACGTCTTATTGTGTGTCCAATGTATGGAGCATTGCCTCCAACTCAACAAATGAAAATATTCCAGCCAACACCTATGGTAAGGATCATACTGGATTTCTCTACACTTATATAAACATCATCCCTGCAGGCATATATATCAAAATTGAAGTAAAGGAGCACAAACTGAGTTTATATGTTTCTTGGCATAGGGATCCATCAATTCAATACTTTGTTTGCCATCCTTACATTTCCCCAAAAAATTATTAGACAGACAGGGGTTATAGGTATAGGTATAGGTATAGGTTATACCGTGTTACCTCCATTAGTCGGATCAGTGGATGTTTACACTCACGGCATAATGCATTAAATTTGGGAAATAGTGAGTTTGTTCTAGCAAGCTACTAATTAATGCAAAGCTGATAAACTCAGATAAGACATTGATATCAACACAGTCAAGTATACTTGTCTGTGATATCAGGTAGGAAATAGAAAGAAAAAAACAGAGGAAACAGTATTTAAAACTTTATTTGAAATATACAGAAAATAATATTAGAAATCCGCAAAATCGCGACAAAATTGATTATTTGTCCTTTTCCCTGTGCCATAGGCTCGATTACCAGAGTAATATATACATGTGTTACTGCTAATGTTTCATATTTCCAATGTTGATATCATACAGGGAGCTAGAAAAGTTATCCTTGCTACAAACATAGCAGAAACATCAGTAACGATACAAGGAATCAAACATGTGGTTGACACAGGCAAAGTCAAAGCCAAGTAAGTCATAATATGTTCTTATAATGTGAACGAGTAATATATGTGATGTCTTTTTTACAAACCTTGATACATGTAAGGGAAGGGGACCTTGTAGAAAAAAAACCTTTCCAGTAATTAAGCATTGCAAAGCGAATCTGTTTCAGTGGCTTGACGATTTAAGTTAAATTTATTTTGTCACAGGTGGAACACTATAAGCATACCCAGCTTAATGTCCAAAAAAATTAAATTATGAACATCAGAATAAACTTTTGTATTAATTTTATCTGTGAATGCAGCACATGGTGCTACTTAGCATAGTTTTATTATCAGTAGAATTAATATACTGTGTTATATGTTTTGTCAATCTATGCACATTGATGTAATGTAAATAGCTGTGTTTGTTAATTTCTGTTAATATTTGATGTTACAACCAGTTTAATAAAAATCATGTCTTTATTTGCAGGAGTTACCAAGCAGGCAGTGGTTTAGATTTATTGAAAGTACAGTCAGTTTCTAAAGCACAGGCCTGGCAGAGAACTGGTAGAGCTGGTCGGGAAGACAGGTATGTATGTTGAATACATACGTATGTACATACATACATACATACATACACACACACACACACACACACACACACACACACACACACACACACACACACACACACACACACACGCACACATACATACATACATACATACATACATACATACATACACACATACACACATACATACACACACACATACATACATACATACATACATACATACATACATACATACATACATACATACATACATTTTTTGTTTTTGTAAATTTTTCATTACACGCAAAATCAATGCACATTTCATTATATATGTATCAGTATATATATGACAATAAAACACATATCATACATACATACATACATACATACATACATACATACATACACACACATACACACACATACATACATACGTACGTACATACATACATACATACATACATAATACAAACATCCCACAGACTGACAGAAACACATACATTCACATCATTTTTCTCTCTTTCTATCTGTCTCACAGTGGTACATGTTGGAGACTATACACAGAAGATGAATTTGAACAATTCAGAGAAAATATGATACCAGAGATACAAAGGTCAGTTTCGTATTAAGATTGATTATTCTCCAAATTATTGATCTTTCTCTATTGAATGATGTTAGCTGTTCATTTTCTTTTAATGGGAGAGTGTAAAATTATATAACAAAATGTAATGGGAACACAGAAAGATAAACAGCCAGACAGCCACAAGTGGTCATTTTTGTAAATCATCTGTGTATTAGCCATATGAAATATATAATATTGTAAAGCTTGTGGACATATGAACCACATAATTTTAAATGCTAAGCTCACTCTCATCAAATGTATAAGCATATAATTGGCAGTTGTTACAATTATGCAAGATTGAAAATATATTGTAATATAATGTACCACTGTGACATCATTACATGCACATACCATTGGTGTTTGTACTGTTAGTGTAATGCCAAAACACACTGAAAGGCAACATTGATGACCTATGGACGATTTTTTATGACATCCCTAAAATTTCCATTCCTGAATTAATATTTGTTGACTTCTTGTTTTAAGGTGTAATTTATCTAGTGTAGTTTTACAGTTGCTAGCACTGGGTATACCAAATATTGTACACTTTGATTTCATGGATAAACCATCTGCAGAGGTAAGCTTAGTTTTGTATCTTTTGAAGTTGATAACACCTTTTGAACTTGGTTACAAACTATAGTTGTTTATAGTAGAATAGAAATTGAAGTTTTTAGTAAAGATGCCTATTGGAATCTAGTTTTTGAAGCGAGCTTTCATCCAAATCACTCAGACGTCATCAGCATAATGATGTTATGCTGTTTGGTCAGGTGACCTCCTGGTGGAGTCACCTGACAGTAGACTGTTGTAAATAGGTTAGAGATGGTATCCACATAGTTGTGCCTTAATTAACATAGCATTAGTCCTGTAGCTACTCATTGACCAATCACATGAATTGATAGCTGTGCACATGAACAGTGTCTAATTACCATATAAGTCATATGACTACTCTCTGACCAATGAGATTGCTTGTCATGAATGAACATCTTACAAGATAATATTGTCATATGTTTGCAGTCAATAGTTGGAGCTGTTGATGAACTGCACATACTTGGAGCTGTTGAAAAGAAGGACCAAATTCAGGTAAATTTATTATTGTAAATGTAATATTATTATCATAACAAAAGATTCCATATTTTGAATTTACATTTTTCTTGCTATAAACATGAATCTGTTACTATGGTGATAATAGTAGTAACATTCTGTCCAAAAATCAAAGTGCATGAATACATGTAATTCTAAAGTATCAGACCATTTATATGACAAATGGTGGATTTAACCATATCATAGAGATAAGCTGTGAGAAGTGTCACAGGGCTTACCAAGTACACTATCATGGTAGACTCACAAATAGGGAACTTGTAAACCCGCCATGTTGAATGGTGCATCATGGGAAATGCGATAATAAATACTAATCAATTTGTATTGTAAACAATAATGTTACATTGTTTTTAACCACAAATGATCAATTCATAGTCTCCCTGACCATTGTGGGAGGTTTATTTTATTGGTAGCTCCTGATTACGTATTACGATAACTACAGATAATCCCATAGTCCTTTGCGTCTGAGCATGCTCAGTCTGGATTGCAAGTTCCCTACTGAATCAAACTTCTTTGAAAAGCCTTTTGAGGTGCAAAACCAGTGGAAAATTCAGGGTTTTTTGGGTTTTTGTACTCATTTACTGCTATGCCCTTTATCGTGTACCCAAATCTTGTATAATTTTAATCAATGCCATACATATATATCCATTTTACAATTCATTTGTGCTCTGGTGATCTTTTCATTGACAGTTGACACAACTCGGGAAGAAAATGGCCATCTTTCCACTTGAGCCAAGACTATCCAAAGTTGTAATGATGGCAAAGGAACATGGCTGTCTGTAAGTTTATTCCGAATAGTTTATGTGATAGTTAGTTTGTTTTATTTATTTGTTGTCTGTGGCCAAGTAGTAAACTACCTGTCTCTAACCACTGTGGTCTGACATTCTCGCAAACCAGAGCTGTTATTTCTTCCTCGAACTGGGGCATGTAATGGACGGTGCCGTAAAAGAGGCCGTGGTTTGTGACGATGTGGTCGGGGTTCGAGCTCTCATCTCAGTCTGTTTACATTTGCCACATTATAAGAAAGATTTGTACACAAGTTCTCTTCCACTTTTGATTGAGAAACAGGCATGTTTTGAACAAATCACTTGTCCTTCTTCAGTGTCTAACTGGATCTGAGAGTAAGATATAAATAATATGTTTGTCATTTAGTTTGACTCTACTGAACAGTGCAGGTTCCCCCCCCCCCCCCCCCCATCGTAGTAAACCACAGGCCTCTTTATGGCACTGTCCAAAACATGCTCACCAGAGCCTGATACAGAATCGAAATATGTGCTCTGGTGCACTACAAGGGAATGTGTGGCTGTGATCACAGCCCAAATAATTCCATATTTGTTTTCACCATATCTGTACCATTGATAAATGCTATATACCTATTTCATATCTCTGATTATATCTGTTTGTACCCTGGTAGGGATGAAGTCCTGACAATTGTATCTCTGTTATCAGTAGAATCAATCTTATTCACACCTCACAACAAGGTAAGAGCTACTTTTGTACATACTATGATAGAACCCTATGACACACAAGTTCAAGTGTGGCGTACTCGGGGTATGTGCTGAACAGAACTGTACGTTTATCCTGGAACTTCCTCATATGACCTGATGACAGCATTGTGTATTCGTATCCCATGAATCAGTTTTACACTGGTGCAGATGAAACACTTCGACACAAACATTTTCAGAGATAAATATAAATGTATTCTTTTTGATCTTCTGTTTTCTTTACTTCCTGGTGCAAGTTATCTGAAACTGTTGATAACTTTAGTCACTGCATTGCATTGCATTGTTGTGTGTGTTTTCATAATATATATATGTGTACTGTTCATCCAGTGTATAGATATCATAGTATCATAGGGAAGGAGTTAATAATGAAATAAATATTTAACACCAAAAAGACAAACATGGTTGTGTTGTAGACATGGTATATGTCTGTCTGTCTGTCTGTCTGTCTGTCTGTCTGTCTGTCTGTCTGTCTGTCTGTCTGTCTGTCTGTCTGTCTGTCTGTCTGACTGTCTGTCTGTCTGACTGTCTGTCTGACTGTCTGTCTGTCTGTCTGTCTGACTGACTGACTGTCTGTCTGTCTGTCTGTCTGTCTGTCTGTCTGTCTGTCTGACTGTCTGTCTGTCTGTCTGTCTGTCTGTCTGTCTGTCTGTCTGTCTGTCTGTCTGTCTGTCTGGATGACTGTCTGGATGACTATACATGTGGATACAACTGTACTATTGTGCTACAATGACATTGACTCTGTTTTTCTCCAGCGTGAAAATGCTCTGGCAGCTCGTAAGAAATTCACATCAAGTGAAGGGGATTACATGATGCTACTCAACATTTACAAGGCATACAAAGCAGCTAAAGGAGACAAGGTAGGGCACATTGTTAATGAACTTTGACCTCATTTACATATATGAATATATGTATTAGTATGCAAACGTCTGCATATCTCTGGGGTTCATATAAATGGTATGACACAAGCAAAGTTTAGCAAATAATTAATGCAGTGTTTAAATGAGAACTTATATATAATTCTGTATATGATAATACAATGCATTTGTGTGTCTACGTATAAGTTTTTCTATCCATTGTATGTGTTTAATTTCAACATTAAGTAAATTTTGTAAAAGTACAGGACCTTGGTAAATGTATTTGTCCAATGTCTGTGTTTTAAATACAGTTTTCCTATATAGGAGTTGACATCTTTAGATGGAGACTTATTGACATGTTGATATGGCTGTTAATGTAACACAGTTTGCAATTTTATTCACTTCTCAGCAGTAGAATAATTAAATACTCAGGGTTCTTTTCAACACTGAAAAGTGAAGAGGTTGGCTCATTTACATACTAATTTGCATATCATTAGAAAAGCTGTATATTTCAGATCTTAAGATTTGACAAAGAAAAAAATGTTTTCAACATAAAAAAACTTCAATCAAATAAATTCTTATTTTTGGCAATGATCCAATCAGCAAATGAGAAAAAAAAAGTATAAAGAAAATTTCAAATTACTTCAGTTCAACAATTTCAATCATGGCAAAACAGAGGGATGGCCCACAGAGACAGAGGGGTGCTGCATGAAAACAGAGGAGTGGTGCACCCCTGAAAAACCCCTCGTAGAGAATACTGAATACTAATTTAACTGAGTAATACTTACAAAAGTTCTGAAAGACGAATTTCTCATGTGAACTAATATATTGGTTCTGTTTATATCAACAGCAATGGTGTTTTGAAAATTATATAAACAATCGTCATATGCAGACAGCTTTAGATGTACGCCAACAATTACGTGAAATGTGTGCAAAAGCAGGGCTGTCATCACAGTCCTGTGGACAAAATACCAGTGCTGTAAGGTGAGATAATGCTTTAGATGTATGCCAATAATTACATGAAATGTGTGCAAAAGCAGGGCTGTCATCACAGTCCTGTGGACAGAATACCAGTGCTGTAAGGTGAGATAATGGTTGGACCATTAATATGCAAGTTATATGTAGTCAAATTGATCAACATAAAAGTAAATTGCAATAGTTCTGTGGGCAGATTACTACTATATAAAATGATTAGTATTTATAATCACATTTCCCATGATGCAACATTCAACATGGAGTCATTTATCCATTTCTATTCTACCATGTCTCCATATGCTAAAAGGTATGTATTTCATCGGGGCAGGAGTTTTGTTTTGAAAGTTGGTCACATGCTATAGTGACTTAGTCTAGCTGTTATTGTTTTCAATACGACAAGTGACAAAAGGCTGCTTTATAGTGGGTGGAACACCCATGATCTAGATAAAGTGATCTCTGCATTCAATAAATAACGGCCAAGCAGAGAATCTCATTGACGACTAGCACAAACAGAGGATTTTTTTTCATTCATAGTCAGCTTATAAAGTCAGTTTGTGTCACTTTAACAAAAGTGATGAAAAATATGGTTTGTTGTTCTTCCGTTCAATTTATTTGACACAGCAGGATATTTTATGATTTTATGATTTTATCTCATATTTTATAAAAATAGGAAGTGCTTCACAGCTGGCCTTTTTATGAACAGTGCAGAATTACAGAGAGATGGAAGCTATCTCAGTGTAAGTGGCTTATTTATTTATTCATCATAAACATCTGGCAAAATACAAAAGAATTGTGTGTTCTGATACCCCAACTGACCCTAGTTCAAGTGTCTGATCCTAAACAGTTTTTAAACATTTAAAAAAAAAACTTGAGATAAGAAATTCTTTGTCTTCTTGACCTTCATACACATCTGTTTTCATTCCCCAGTGATGTCTGTACATATTTTATCAAACTATCACAGAATGGGTATTCTGGCCGACCAGTGATGTCTGTACATATTTTATCAAACTATCACAGAATGGGTATTCTGGCCGACATTTCGTTTGGTTTTGTTTTGAATCAATACTTCTCAAAAACAACAATTAAAAAGACAAACTAAAGTAAAATTAAATCTCAACCTACCTCCCCTTTTTTCTGAGGCCATGTTATCGGAAACACACAATTTTTTTTCAACCTATTTTTTGGTTAAAATCTATGAGCCAAGTTGAATGAACCACTCATATTTGCATGGCTAGCTAAGCAGTGATGATAACAATTAACATAAATGATGATAACATATGATAAATGATGATAACATGACATAAATGAACAGTTATGTAAGAAAGAGGATAAGAAATCATAATGTTTAAAATGTCTTCTGTTACGACTTTTGTGAAGACACTTATAGCATGCAGCACTTGCTGACACACATGTGAAATATTATACCTGAATTCAACATCATTGCCTCTTTAATGATGAAATAATGTTCAAATTACATTAAATATTTCTACTGTAAAGCACTTCTTAGCATGATTTATATGTTTCATTTTTCAATGTCGTAGTATTCATGTCTGTTTGTGTGTAAATATTATCTTTTGTTAATATTTCAGCTGGACAGAAGACAGACGGTTTCCATTCACCCATCATCATGTCTATTTCAAAGTAAACCAGCATATGTACTATATAATGAATTAGTTTATACAACAAAGTGTTATATGAGGTAAGCATAAACTAGAAGTCGGTCTATAAAAAAGGAAGCCATCCACATTAAACCAGCATATGTACTATATAATGAATTAGTTTATTCAACAAAGTGTTATATGAGGTAAGCATAAACTAGAAGTCGGTCTATAAAAAGGAAGCCATCCAAATTAAACCGGCATATGTACTATATAATGAATTAGTTTATACAAAAAAGTGTTATATGAGGTAAGCATAAACTAGAAGTCGGTCTATAAAAAAGGAAGCCATCCAAATTAAACCAGCATATGTACTATATAATGACTTAGTTTATACAACAGTAAGCATAAACTAGAATTCTTTCTACAAACTTGACAAGAATACAGGATGCACAGCTATAAAAGCAGAAATTTGATTTTCAGAGTTAATACTTTGATGTAACAAGTGAATTAAATTCAACAGTTGTCAATAACAAGACAAATCTTGTTTACCAAAATGTGAGAACAAAAATAAATAAATAAAAAAATTTACCCTTAAAATGTAGTAGTCAAAAGATCTAATCTCTAAACTGTTCTATATTAGTTTTAACAAAATCTTTTGTTTTTAATTCCATCAATAAAATATTGTTTGATAAGTTTATCTATTTGTTTACTTATTGACTCATTGTAATGTTTCGTACCTTCATGTTTTTCTTTATCTATTGAAGGAATATATGTGTAGTTGATCCAGAATGGTTGTATGAAGCTGCACCAAACTATTTCAAGAGGAGATTTAAAGAAGATAGGTGATATATAGAAGACAAACATGTGACCACTTATATCTTATGATGTATATCAAATGTGAAAGCACTTGTTTGAAACTGTCCAACCAAACTTTATCATACCAAATGACAATTCACGAACTATAACATTTTCTGACTTTGAAAAGATTTATTTGTAGTCATTCTCCCATTTCACAGCGTTACATTTAATACAATTTGGACAAAAGCGTTAAGTATCTACTTCATATTATAAATCTGAACAATTCTTTTTAGTTATATAAAATGGAAATTAGCAAAAAAGAATATTTTAATGTTGTAGATTGATACATAGAGAGAATACATGCAAGTAACAATATTGTCATCAAAACTGTACTGTTTATACATTATATCAATGTCTCCCTCTACCAAAATTGTACTTAAATTGGTATTGAAACTGGGAAAAAATAAACATGCTTTCATATAATTGTATGACAGAACACCAGTGTAGGTGTTGTGTAGGTGTAGGTGTAGGTGTAGGTGTAGGTGTAGGCGTGGTGTACTTGGGGTAGTTGCACAAGTACTTGCAGTGCTCTCTGGGAAAGTTTCAGCAGAAAACACTGCAAGTATGAATTCAAATACCCGCGAGTACCCACACTGACTCTCAAATGGCATAAGTTCTGTTATTATTACAAATGTTTATCTGAAACAGCAAATTTCCCTAAAAATAACAATATGTGATCATATGCCTTTGTGTAGAACAAATAATGTTTTCTGTATAGCACTGCAGTGCAAATACACCAAGTAATATCTAGTAGACCTGTAATAATGTAATTTATCTTTCTATAACAGTAGATATTCACATATCTTATTTTCTGCCATATAATTGTATTGAATTCGAAAAATCATGTCAAAAATTCTATGATTAAAAAAATGTATTACATAATCTTTTGTTGTTAGAATGATTAATGAACACGCACACCTTCACCTACACGGTTGCCGCCTCACACTCCAAATATCATACCAGTTGATACAGTTGTAAACTCAAATAAACTTTATTACACACACATAACGGAAAGGACAGGAGCTGAAGTACAAAGTGAAATGATACAGGTAGGTTGTTGCCTTGCTGGCTACACAAAAAATGAATGTACCGGTGACCTGTGCGTTGGGCTTTTTATACCTGACACAGTACACCTAAAAGTATTTGACTATCTAATGAAATTCATGAAGGTAAAGAAATTTACATAAGTACGAGGACAGAAAGTTACATAACTAAAACAAAAACCTAACACTGAATAACAAAACACTTAACGGTAAATCGTAACTGTGACATACTCCCCCGCTTGAGGAAATGGCGTCCTCGTCATTTAGACTACTTTGTACATACATTCTGGCTAGACGTAAAGAAAAATTTATAATTCAAATTTACCAATCTTTGTTGTCTTAGGGATTTCTTTTGGGTGATCTATTAACATCACAGCACAAACGTAACTCTACGAAATGAGTAACAACGATTAAATATAACAAAAATCGAAAAGTATTTCTCTCTCAAATAAATTGACTTTAAATTTCTAAAGTGAAGTATGGTTTAAGCTGCTGGACATGTTGAACTAAATTTCTATCCTCGGACATCGTACCTAACATCTGAAGCAATGTTTGCTTAAACCTTTCACACTTACCATTACCTTGAGGATCCTACACCTACACCTACACCTACACCTACACCTACACCTACACCTACACCTACACCTACACCTACACCTACACCTACACCTACACCTACACCTACACCTACACCTACACCTACACCTACACCTACACCTACACCTACACCTACACCTACACCTACACCTACACCTACACCTACACCTACACCTACACCTACACCTACACCTACACCTACACCTACACCTACACCTACACCTACACCTACACCTACACCTACACCTACACCTACACCTACACCTACACCTACACCTACACCTACACCTACACCTACACCTACACCTACACCTACACCTACACCTACACCTACACCTACACCTACACCTACACCTACACCTACACCTACACCTACACCTACACCTACACCTACACCTACACCTACACCTACACCTACACCTACACCTACACCTACACCTACACCTACACCTACACCTACACCTACACCTACACCTACACCTACACCTACACCTACACCTACACCTACACCTACACCTACACCTACACCTACACCTACACCTACACCTACACCTACACCTACACCTACACCTACACCTACACCTACACCTACACCTACACCTACACCTACACCTACACCTACACCTACACCTACACCTACACCTACACCTACACCTACACCTACACCTACACCTACACCTACACCTACACCTACACCTACACCTACACCTACACCTACACCTACACCTACACCTACACCTACACCTACACCTACACCTACACCTACACCTACACCTACACCTACACCTACACCTACACCTACACCTACACCTACACCTACACCTACACCTACACCTACACCTACACCTACACCTACACCTACACCTACACCTACACCTACACCTACACCTACACCTACACCTACACCTACACCTACACCTACACCTACACCTACACCTACACCTACACCTACACCTACACCTACACCTACACCTACACCTACACCTACACCTACACCTACACCTACACCTACACCTACACCTACACCTACACCTACACCTACACCTACACCTACACCTACACCTACACCTACACCTACACCTACACCTACACCTACACCTACACCTACACCTACACCTACACCTACACCTACACCTACACCTACACCTACACCTACACCTACACCTACACCTACACCTACACCTACACCTACACCTACACCTACACCTACACCTACACCTACACCTACACCTACACCTACACCTACACCTACACCTACACCTACACTTGTTTTTGCCATTACCTATTCTTGAAATTAGACCACATGAATTTTGGTCACCCATCCAAGTGTGCTACAAAGGTGATTGTAATGTTAGGCTTTGAAGTCACCCACTACACCCTATAATCCCCTTGTGATTACCTATGTTATATGAAACCTTTATATCCTATGTTGATCAATGGCCATGAGGAAAAAAATTGTCCACCTCTTGTGGGAATCGAAACCTGTACGCATTTAACAGGCTTGGGCTTTGAAGTCCACAACTATAACCATTACACCACATGGATCTTGTGATTACCTGTGTTACATAAACCCATTATATCTATAGAATCAATGGCCATCAGGAAAAAAATTCTCCGACTGTAGTGGGAATCGAACCTTTAACCCTGATATAGGCTTTATAAGTTTCAAAGTCCAGAACTTAACCACTACTCCACATGTGTTACATTAACAATTTTTTTAATGATAACTAATTGCCCTTCAAATTATAATGGCAGTTGAACCTGGACACATGTTACGGGAAGGGGATCCTAGAAATTGAAGTTTAAGGACTAGGTCTGTAAGGTACGCCGTGACGGGGCGCCCTCAAACATCAGGCAACTCCTAACAGACTCGAGGAGGCTGGTGAGGGCGAAACGTCACAACGTATCTTACAGTCTACAAAAGTGCTATCTGGTGTTATTTTAAAGTGATAATAATACCTCTTCCTGATCACAATTGAAATTTGAATTTAGAAAACCAAGACTGAGAAAACTTCTCAAAGTACTATATATTTGTTGGATACGCCATACAATTTAAAATTACACTATCATGAAAAATAACTGGATTCATTCAAGGTAATATAAGGTTAAGTCAGCATTCTTAGTGATTCGATTTGATGTTTCGTTTATTTGCCAACAGTTAGTATAAACCTTTGACGAGAAACTTTAAAAGTTAAGATGCCGCCGCGCCGCTATCACTGACAGGGGCTGGCGCTATTACCACTAGAGGGCGACCCGAAGGGTTGCCTAACGACAGTGTCAGAAACACATCATCTATCCGATAACTTGACATTTGTAGCTAGTCTCTACACTTGTAGTACAACAAGTCTTTTTTTTTTAGCTCATACTCTGGAAATATTTTATTTCTGTTTTGAGTTGGTCAGTTTTCCTGCTTTTGGCCAGCAGAATTTTTTTTCTCGAAAATCGTCCAGCCCCACCCCAGAAATCAATGATGTGCTGAACACCTAAAGCGTGCAACCATCGTGCGATGTTGTCCAAACTTGATCTCAGACGTCAACAAGTACTTTTCTCGATGTATTATGACAATTTAAAGTTGCTGTAATGCAGAAGTTTATCATAAGTGGATACATCACTGTGTCATTTCGATAAAAATATTCTGAATCTTCGTACAAAGTAATCAATATTTTCAACATGTTTTGCATTCCAAGTCTCTTCCAGATTACAAATTTCTAATAAATTTCTAATTTCTCCTACCCAGATACCCCTAGTACATACACCACAATTTTCTATCGGATGGCTGAACATGTCATAGACGTGACATGTGTCATTCAATGTTTAAATATCTTATCCCCTTTCTATTTTAATAGGGAAGTTGCAAACCCGCCATGTTGAATGTTGCATCATGGGAAATGTGATGATAAATACTAATGAATTGTTATTGTAAACAATGTGTTTGTAACCACGAATGATCAATTCATATTTACCCTGACAATTGTGGGAGGTTACTTTTATCAGTAGCGCCAGATTAGGTATTATGATAACCACAGATAATCCCATAGGCCATTGCATCTGAGCATGCTCAGTCTGGCTTGCAAGTTCCCTATTGATCTGTGTTACCCTGTAGACAGTATGTTACATAGTTCAGTCGTGCTAAAAATCAACGTGAAACAACATTGACCAAGTCAGTGTTTGTAACTCATTACTTTGCAGAAAGATGAAAAATGTGTAACAAGTTTGTTATTGTATGTACAAGATCTTAAACATTTATTACTGTTTTGCAATTTATGTTTTGCAATGTATTGAGTTACAAACAAGGACTTGGCATATGTTGTCTCACATTGATTTTTCAAGGAGGAAGCCATCATGGTAAAATTGTTTTATAAATGAAAAGTTCATGAATAAATACCCAATCCTCATCCATAATAGCCACTTTTAGCAAAACGCTGACACCCAGCTGCTTCTAATTGTAAGTAAAAGCATTTTCTTTTCAAAATTCAACCAAAACAGCGTAGACAACAATCATTCAGGGTAGTTTTAGTTTACTCATGTACTTTCAAAGGAATCAGTTTGCCTAGTGTATTAAGGTTCATCGTGACAGGGCGCCCTCACGCATCGGTCAACCCCTTGGGAAGCCGGTGAGGGCGGAATGAGACAACATATCTTACAGTCTACTTGCCTCCAAGATGATAAACACGTTTTGAGTCCATTTGATATTAAGCATCATTTTAACTTTCAGGTACAAACTTGAAAATCGTTTAAGGCCTAAAAATACCACAAGCCGTATAAGATAACGTAAGAAGGTCAGGCGAAACTGTCAGAGTATTAGCAACGGCATTATACGTCAGTGTGTTCACGTCACTATAACTGGAGCTGAAGTATCGAAATCCCTGAAAAGTTCTCAACGATCGATAATGTGAGTAAAACGATGTGCTTGTGGCATATGCAGAAGTGATTCAAGATTTTAAGGCAGAGGTAACATGCCAGGTGTCTAGAACGTACCCACCGGAACACAGTCTGCTGTCCTCATACGACTTGAATCCCTCGTTTACGGTCATTGTCTGACCGATGACATATGATATAGGTAATTGAAAACATCGCAGTCCGAAGTCGGGAGTATTACTGAAGTCGGCAGAATACCCAGGAATTCGGAAGACCAAATCCTGTATAAAAGTGCATATTGCGTATGCACACTGTGAAAATCGATGTGCATACGTACACACATTTTTTTATATAAATATCTTCAAAATTATGACATGAGAAAATTATATATTTTAAGGGACCTGTTCCAACACCATCCAAATACCGTTTTCACACAGTGACAATTTGTAATTTAAATTTAATTTAAAACATATTCTAATTTCTTGGGTAAGAACCAACTACCGTACCTCAGAAAATGTTGTACCAAAATAGTTGCACAGCCAAGAGTGTCGGCATTCGGTCGATAGTGGCATAGATTTGAAAACACCAAAGTCATTAGATAGATGACAAAAAATGTTTTCGCGGGTTACAGATTTAATGTGCTGTGTTTTTTTATGACAACAGAATCAGGAAAACTCGGTTCAAAATTATATGTAACGTCACAAATTACGTCTCATTCTAGGCTTTCTGTGAACCTATGCACGTCCACACAATCTGGAGTTGGTTGTGAAAAGTCATTGATTTTCCCATTATTTTCCTTGGGTGTTCTTTCAAAGTATCGGTTAAGACTGTTTTATAATCGATTAAACTTGTCGTATTTCCAAATTAAACGTCTCATCTCAGAAAACAGTAAATAAAATCACATACATCACGTGCTCCTCCGACTTATCCCGAATGGGTACGAGTATCACTCGAGCTATTTCAAAACAAAACAATGCATACGTACGTACGTCGTGGTGAGTTTAGTTTAATCTCCGGTCTGTGTTTCCGTATGGCCATCCATATGTTGTCAGTCGATGTCATTCAAATCAAGATTATTATAATGATATACATTCAAAATATTGCAACGATTTATTTTGAATATCTATAAATATTAAAATAATACTGTCCACTGTTCCCATCGCAAGACATACATTACTGGTTGAAAACAAAATAACACTACGCTCCTGTCCACTGAGGGCAGTATACATTATTCACGGCATGCTGTAACAAACTTGCACATCAACATAGGACAATGTACTCGTTATTTTTTATCATCTTGTGAATATCGAGACGTGCTAGTTTGGCAATAGTTTATGACTATCTCACCAAAGATCAGTCTATTACAACAGGCATTCAATAGAGTGTCTGATACTTCTTTATCTCAAATAGAACTGTCTGACCCAGTTATGTCTTCACAACCACATGTACCAGTGGGTAAGCCCCAAAAACACGACAAAAACAAAATTTTGGAGATATAACAGTTTAGTTTAGAATGAAATGATATGATCTATTCAAACACATCTCAAAGGTAGGTATAACTACAAATAATCAAAACCTCACAACAAAACGTTGCCTGGCCAGACAAAAATCTAACTAACATTGCTACTTTTATCATTCCGGTGTTTCACAAATTTTATCAACATACCCCCCCCCCCCCCACCTTACATAGCAAGATAATCATCTTGTGGTGCGAAAAGCATCTTAACCAACATTACTACACTTTCTTTGCACCAACGGTAAGTTACCATTATCAGTTAAATGTACAAGGACAACACATGAAGGTAAACCTAACAACGGTGTGTTCATTCTGATATTTTTGAGACAGTTAATTGACTAAAATGTAACAATCGTACTTCAATTCTTGTCCTGCCAGATGATAACATGTGGAAATGTAAATTAGATTTTTGGTCGAACCAGATGATAAGATTTAGCAACATCTCTGGGATATTTGTCTGGCTAGATGATAAAATGTAGCAATGTTAATTAGATTTTTGTCAAGCAAGACAATATGTTGTTTCAAGTTTTTTGGTTGTCATAGTAATATACAGGTCTCATAATATATGTCAATAAAATTATTGTCTGCACACAAATATATGTTATATTGTTATTTCACTTCAAATATGTAAAGTATTTTGCATAAAACTTTTTACCCCTGATATATTTCAAGACAACAGCTTCCCAGCTACAACATTGCTTGTTTATGACTTCAATCATATCATAAATGAATAGCGCCCTCTGTAGATAATACATGTTTCATGACATATGACCCAGGTCAAAGGTCAGTAATTTGAATGCGATTCAACTGGATTTCACGCCAAAGTTGTCCTAGATCTTAGTTAATCCAGTGTTCTCTCCAGAAAACAATGTTACAGTTGTAAATTAGCATAACAACACAAACCATTGTTATATTAATTGATTATTATTGTTTTATACAAATAAAAGGTTGGAATCCACTTTGTATTAAAGGCCTGGGGTGAACATTTTTATAATTTCTTGGGTTCATTTTCAAAATATACACTGGATTGACTGCTTGTTATGTTGAGAAGGGCATGTTTTTTTAAAAAAGGATTGCGTTTGAGGCACAAACAAAAGTAACTCATACACTTCACCACTAGAGAGCGCTATTATATTTTATCCCACTGCAGTGTCTTAATCTGTCTCCTCTGCGTTGCTTTCACTGGCTTCTTCTACATACTTGATGACAGGAAAATCCATGTCTAGCCGATCACCCTCCCTACACATTACTTTCTCTATCACACCATCTATAGGTGCCATTATTTGATGCTGAAAGACAAAACAAAACAAAACAAAACAGAAATTAGGCAATGAAATGTCCCTAGCTTCTGATCTGTCAGTTAGTCTGCTATCTCAGCTGATTTTAGTCTCATCAATACAGTCCATTTCCCAAGACCGAGTCAAAGCTATTAAATGAACTATCAAGATCAGTGAACCTGATCACAAGGTTTCCTGTTGAGATAGACACTTAAACTAAATAAATGGCCCACACAGTGTAAGTGATGTTTGTGTGTTATCTTTATGATATGCAAATGACCAATCAGGACTCCACCGCCAGTCTGTTTAAACTAAAATCACGTGGGGACGTGATGACATCATCATGTTTATATGAATTGGTTTTACAGTTCCTTATTGACCACAAATTTGTTATCCATTAATCTACACTCCTTCCACATTTATTTGATTCTGTCGTTTCTAGTAAAATAATCAAGTGACACTGAATTTTCATTTAATGACATTGTTAAATGCAAAAACACAATAAAATACTGAAAATTATTCTGGAGAAAATCTGAGCTAACAGACTAGAATAGAGTGGGGTAAGACATACACAAGGGGACATGATGGACAACAACAATTTGGTGATTCCAAAATAAATGGTACCACAAACATTATATCAGTTGCTTGCTAATCATGATTCAAAATGATTATGGTCAATTAAAATATTAAACAAAATTATGTTGTGGTAATTTTCTTTTAGATATGATGTAGAATAAGTTTTTAAGAATTGTTGGTAGAGAATTCCAACATAAAATTTACCATTATAATATACCATTAGAAGTGTAAGACTATCAGAATACATTAACACCGACTGACTCTTAATAAAATCTTACCTCCATCTTCATGGCTAGTACCACAACCAGTACCTGTCCTTTCTTCACCTCTTGGCCATCTTTTACATCTACTTTGATGACTTCACATGGCATTGGTGTAACGGCCTGGTGAGCTGTAGAATGACTACCTCCTCCTATAAACTCTGGTAGGGGTAGAGCTATTTCATAATTACCGTCCTGAAATTAAACCACAATATAGACATTGCAGAATGACTACCTTCCCCTATAGAAAGTCTACCTCCCCTATAGAATGACTACCTCCCCCTATAGAATGACTACCTCCCCCCTATAGAATGACTACCCCAACCCCCCCCCACCCCCACCCACCCACCCACCCACCCCCATAAACTCTGGTAGGGGTAGAGCTATCTCATAATTACTGTCTAGAAATTAAACAACAATATATACATTTTAGAACAGTCTCACTGCCAAACTTCATGACTTATGTCTTCCTAACTAGGTGTACATAGCGTGCCCTGAGTGATGAAGCCATGAAAGTGAGTGACACTGTCACATAGTCTTACTAGAACAATTTGGAAAAGAAGTTGATGTCTGTAAAGTTGGTTGGTTAGCCAAAATATGCAAATAACTTGTCAAACTAGGTCACCATATGTAACCATAACAACGACATGAGTAGTCTACAGTATTTCTACTATAAAAGTTGGTCTCAATCTCTATCTCAACAAAAATCATAAACCCTGAAACAAAACGTCACCTGGCTTGACCAAAATCTCACTATTAATGCTACAGTTTTTCTCTGGCTTGACAAAATATCTCTTTGATATTGTAAATCTTCTCGTTTGGCTCAACAAAAATCTAATTAATATTTTCATCTGCTGGTGTCTAGCACAACAAGAACTGAATTACAATTGATACATTTTAGTCAATTGACTCTCTCAAAAATATCAAAGAACATGCCAACATTATGTTTACCAGGGACATTTAAATTTGGTGATGACCTCTTTAGACAATGGTAGCTTACGCAAAGAAAGTGTAACAATATCGATAAAGATGTTTGTCATGCCAGATGATTGAAGAAACACTGTATTGGTAAGATTTTTGTCTAGCTAGACGATAAAATATAGCAATGTTAATAAGATTTTCGTTGAGCCATGCAATGTTTTGTTTCAGGATTTATAATTTATGATTTTCTTTGTATGTATATTGTGGAATAACTACAAAGACTCCCTCCCTCTATAAACTCTGGTACATGCAGAGTGACTTAATATCAATAACTGCTATCTTGAAAAAGAAACAAACAATGTGTATATTTGTATTATCACCAGTAAGGGTTTTAATTTCACTGGAATGGAAAGCTTTCAAACTTTAAAAAGAAAGAAAAGAAACATCGATTAAACTGAATAATTCCTAATCCATATCATCTACCTAACATCATCACCTTCAGGTATGTGTTTTCAACTTTTAATTTCACTGAAAAGAAGTTTTCAAACACTTTTTTTTTTTAAAAACAGACAAAAACAATACTTACTAGTGCAAAGAAATGAAGTTTTTCATCAAAGAGAACAGCAGTACCAACACTCAGCTTGTTATTAATATTACTAATTAGTTTATATCCACCGTCAATTTCCTTTAATTCGCCACTAACAGTGTAGGTAACATCGTTCACCTGATCAAAGTAAAACATAAACTATTAGTTTGAATTTGTTATAAATGAGGAAAGAAAAGTGACACATGTAGGAATTGAACCCCTAAACATCCCCTAAACACTAGTCAGAGTGCTCTAACCAGCTGAGCTAACGTGCCAACTGGTAGATACCGTGAATTCAACCCACGTCCCCCAAACAGTAGTAAGAGTGCTCTAACCAGCTGAGCTAACGTGCCAACTGGTAGATAACATGAATTGAACCCACGTCCCCATAACACTAGTCAGAGTGCTCTAACCAGCTGAGCTAACGTGCCAACTGGTAGATACCGTGAATTGAACCCACATCCCCTAAACACTAGTCAGAGTGCTCTAACCAGCTGAGCTAACGTGCCAACTGGTAGATACCGTGAATTGAACCCACGTCCCCTAAACACCAGCTGAGCTAATGTGCCAACTGGTAGATAGTTTATCATTAGTTTGCTGGGGCTTGGGAACCAGGTAAGAGAGGCAGAGAGAAACCAAATGTAGTAAAACTTGCATAGATTTCCATAAATTGTACAGTAATATATTGGTGTAGAATCTGGGTTAAAAAGTTGGGGAGCTTGGGTATTACCAGTAAAAGTTACATACTTTCAATGTATCACTCATAACAAAACCATTGAATTATTACAGTCCATTTAAAGTTACCATTCAATGGCTCTGTTTGATACAACCACCAGAAAGCAATAACAAACTGCACATTCTACACTAAGATAACAAGATCACAGTTTCTTGCTACATTTTTTTGTTATTATGAAATAAACCATATAATGGTACTGTAACTAGATGCAGACATGCCAGCAATAATGTTTTGATGTCTGCATGGTGGCACATTAGTTCATCACATTAGACAAAATATTACAAGAAACTATTCATTCAATCTTGCTGTCTTTAAAGTGTAGTGTGTGCAGTTTCTTATCAGTTTCTTTGTGACATAGACACAGGCAGATACATAGACACAGACACAGATACAGATACAGATACAGATACAGATACAGATACAGACACATAGACACAGACATATACATAGACATAAACATAAACAGACACATACAGACACCTACACATACACAGACACCTACATACACATATGCATACAAATACACAGACACAGACACAGACACAGACATAGACACATACACATACATACCAATCTTGGAGAAAAGTAAATCTCTAAGTTACCTTAATCAAATACTTATCACCATCCAGATAAGTGACATTAATTGCTATATCATCATCACTCTCTTTGAGTACAATCTTTCTAGTAAAGTGATCATTTACTCGATGTCCAGTTGTAAGTGAAAATGGTGAAAATTCATCTGAAATTTGAAAAAAACAACATTCACTAAGACCTTTTCTATGGACTGTCTGTAGTAACAAAACTTTGACTGTTTTCATATATAGGCACAAATCTTTAAATCTTTTAGAATATCTTGAGGCTAGCTCTGATTTATAACATCATATTCAGATTGTGTTCATAAAATTTTACAAAATGTCCAATGTTATAAAAATCAGTAATCTAAGAGTATTTGGTGTGAATAAAACTGTGTAAAATAACAAAATATCAGTTTCATTATTTCACAAGTACATGAAGAAAAGAATCACACAGGGACAGGGAAGATACAGATGCATGAAGTACATACATAGTTACTGGTTACATACATTGTACATTGAAATTCTGACTGTCTATTCTGGTTAGTTATTTTCACAATAAGTGTCACAAGAAGGCATCCAAGATGAGGAAACAATGAAGTCTAAATGTTAGGAGTGGATGGCAATCACATGGGAGTTTGTAAAAAAGTCAAGAAAATGCATCAAAAACAACTCTGTAATCCTAACAATTATATCATCTAATGTGAAACTGATGATTTTTTAAAAAATTGTATAATTTTTGGACTGGTTGACAAATAACTGCAAAATGGGGAAATGACAATATTTTCAGAGAAGGCTGCAGTAATCAACTATCATACCCCTCACTTGTGGTTCTAAAGTTCATTTCAAACAGCACTCTTAGTGGCCAAACTATACAATCTTTTGTCTTTTTTGTAACTGTAATACTAATATGGCCTTTTCAAACAGCACTCTTAGTGGCCAAACTATACAATCTTTTGTCTTTTTTGTAACTGTAATACTAATATGGCCTTTTCAAACAGCACTCTTAGTGGCCAAACTATACAATCTTTTGTCTTTTTTGTAACTGTAATACTAATATGGCCTTTTCAAACAGCACTCTTAGTGGCCAAACTATACAATCTTTTGTCTTTTTTGTAACTGTAATACTAATATGGCCTTTTCAAACAGCACTCTTAGTGGCCAAACTATACTTTTGTCTTTCTGATTACTTGCATATGAAGTATTCTTGCATATTACCAAAACAAGTTGCTCTTTTTCTAATGTTCTTCTTTAATTAAAAGGTAAGACTTGCCTAAAGACTTGGCAATCTGGCTCGATAATATCATTCACCAGATGTCAAGTCAGCTTTCCTAGTCTCTGGACTATGGTAAGTATTAAGGTCAGTGACAGGAACTCATCTAAGTACTCACCTTTAGCAGATACTGATTTGTGATTAGAACTTTGGTCTATCATTGTCAATGCCAAGGCTGCCTGGGCTACCACTTCTGTTGATAATGTCTGTTCATCAGGAAATAACTCACTATAATGCTGTTCTATAAATCCTGTATGTACATTGCCTGCTTGGAATTGTGGATGAGATGATAACGACTTGAGGAACTCCATGTTGGTTCTAGGACCTACAATCTGTAAAAATCAATCAATATAATCAATCAATCAATCAATCGATCAATCAATCAATCAATCACTAAATTAATCAATCATTCATACATTCAATTACTCAATCAATCAATCATTCATTCAATTACTCACTCACTCACTCACTCACTCACTCACTCACTCACTCACTCACTCACTCACTCACTCACTCACTCACTCACTCACTCAATCAATCAATCATTCAATCACTGAATCAATCAATCATTCAATCACTTAGTCAATCAATCAATCAATCAATCAATCAATCAATCAATCAATCAATCAATCAATCAATCAATCAATCAATCTACCAATCTATCAAAAACATGTCTATAATACTCTAGTATAATAGTGTAAATGTAAACTTACGTGATAATCATGCAATGACTTCTTGAGTTTACTCAAAGCAGTTGATCGGTTTTCAGACCATACTATCAACTTAGATATCATTGGGTCATAGTAAACACTGACTTCATCACCTACAAACAAAAAAACAAAAAAACAAACAAACAAACAAACAAACAAACAACATTTGAATATTAGTTAGTGTTATGTGGTAACAGTTTGTGAAGACTGAAGGACCTACCATTGACAAACACATGACACACACATGATACACACATGACACACACATGACACACAACACACATGACACACACATGATACACTCATGACACACACATGACACACATGACATTGACACACATGATACACACATGACACACATGATACACACATGACAAACACATGATACACACATGACACACACATGGATTCAGTGGTCAGTGTTGTCTAAAGATTATCATTATTAAGTCTTGACATTTCACTATTAGCTCACTATTACTCCCTTCACTGTACATCAGTATCCAATTGGATTGTTGCACAGGAAGACACCCCCCCCCCCCCACTTACATTTTTAAAAAAAACCAGGGTGAGCCCCTACTTATCTTATCTGCTGCTCCCTCCACCTTCACCAACAAAATTAGCTGTTCCCTAAATTATCTATTTCTCACCTTGTTGTACGCCAGTGTCCAATCGGATTGTTGCATCCAGTAAACCAGGTGGTTTATGGTATATTAGAGGTCCTGCACCTGGTATAAAGTTCTTCTTTGGATCTTCTGCATAGATTCTAGCTTCAAAGGCATGTCCTTTCAGTCGAACCTCCTCCTGTTTAAGAGGCAAACTCTTACCAGAAGCAACCTGTAATATTAACAAGACTCATGTAAAGTTATATTATACAAAAAATACATTTAGTACTCAAGGATAGGCTATTCTTCAAAACAGTATACGTTCCATTGATGTTTTACTACATATCTCCAGTTTCTTTTTGATTCCTAAACAAAGAAATGCTGTGACCTAAACAAAGAAAAGCTGTGATCCAGAAAAATAATAATGCAGTTACTGTACCTGGAACTGCCATTCCACCAAATCCAATCCTGTGATCATTTCTGTGACAGGGTGTTCTACTTGAAGTCTTGTATTCATTTCCATGAAGTAAAAATCCTGCTTAGCATCCATAATGAACTCTACAGTACCTGAAATGTACCCAGTCAACGACATTAAATTTTAATCATGGCTAATGAAGTGCGCCCCCAGTCAACAGTCACAAACATTCTCTTGTTTTCATAAAAGATTTGACACTTTTTGATACTATCTCCTAAACATACTATCTTAACAGTATTAATAGTGCCAACATTCAATTCAAATTAGAATTATGGTTAATATTGTATAAATGAAGCTTGATGCTAAATAATTCATTTTGTCACAATGAATGTTTAACTTTAAGGGGTATGGCACAGAGATCTACAACTATAAGTTATTTTCTTTGTACTTGTTAGAAAGAGATGATGGTGTAGTCACTGTCATCATTGCTTTACAACAACCTAAATGTAGCTATGACATGATTTGACTTACCTGCACCAACATAATGTACTGCCCTTGCAGCTTGCACTGCAGCCTCCCCAATTCTGCAGCGAACTTCCTCACTGATTCCAGGCTGTCACAAGAAAACACACTAATGTCAACACTACTTCAAGTTCATTGACAAAACAACATCATATATGGTTCACACATATTGTACGTTTCACACATACCCCTGAAAATGCACTTTTCACTAATAGTAAACATAACCCTCCATACTGTTACACTGAGTCACTTATATAAGAGTAAACACAGTAACATGTACATGTACAACAACACTCACAGCTGGGGCTTCTTCTATAATCTTCTGATGTCTTCTCTGTACACTGCAATCTCTCTCAAACAAATACACATAGTTGCCATGGTGATCACCAAATACTTGTACTTCTACATGTCTGAAGTAAAAATAAAAACATGAAGGAGTGGTATCCATATTTTCCTAATCTCAAATGTTCCTCAAATTTGTCTTCCGAAGTTGATGAGGACAGCTGTGGTGTCAATATTTGCTAGCTGCATGGGTACATAGTAATAATATCCTGGTGACGTGACAAAGTGATGGATAACCAGGTTTTAGTACATCCGTTTGGTTCTACTGAACTTGTGATGTAGACAAGCACTGTTGTGATGTAGAAGAGCAGAAATGATGACATAGACACACATTGTCATGATGTACGACTACAGAACTGATGACATAGACACACATTGTCATGATGTAGGACTACAGAACTGATGACATACATACACACACATTGTCATGATGTAGGACTACAGAACTGATGGTATACACACACATTGTCATGATGTAGGACTACAGAACTGATGACAAAGTCATTTTGTTGTTCAAAATACTGTAAATTGACATGGATGGTTGGAGTTTATCTACACTCATACTACCGTATTACTTACATGACATTGAGAATAGCAATAACTGACATGTACTTTACCTTGGTGTTTCTATATATTTCTCTAGTAACATTGCATCATCTTTAAAACTAGCCATGGCTTCTCTTCTAGCTGATTCCAACTGAGATTGAAATTCTTCTCTGTTCATTACAATACGCATTCCCTGATACAAAATAATCAAAATCACTATGATTAAGAGTATTTTGAAATGATACTTCCATTTAGGTAAAATGCACCTCTGGGACTTATTTCCCTGAAAATCAAAGTTTTTAAAATCTCTCCTTTGAAATGATGAAATAAATTTGGGGGCTCACCATCTTGTTTTCAAGAAAATAGTCAATCTTGTATTTTTCCATAGAGTTAACACAGTATTCGTTTGCCATATTGGATTCGGCGGCCATATTGGAATCGGTGGCCATATTGGAATTGGTGGCCATATTGGAATTGGCGGCCATATTGGATTCTAAAATGGCTTAACTTTGATAACATTTTGAACCCTATTTCAATCATTTGTACAGTGACCCCTGATTTTTCTCTCTAGATCTTAACTGAGAATAGGTGCGAGATTTCTTGGACAAAGTAACAGCAAAAGTTGAAAGAGTTCATTTCTGAGGTACATACTAAGTTAAATAGTACATTGAGTGATACACACTGCACTGGAAGTGGATTAAAAATTGCTGATTATTAGAGAACACATCACAGATTTGTTATCTTTATTAGGAAACAATTCTCCAGATTTTGAAAACAGAAGTGATCTCAAGTTGTTAACAATAATTCATGATTATCATTTGAACAATTTAAAACAGCTTAGCAATCTTCAAGTGTACACACTATAAAACACATTCCCATATCGTTTGACGCAAATCATCATTACATCTACATACCTTTCCACCACCACCACGTACAGCTTTAGCCATTAGAGGATAACCAATCTTATCAGCTTCAACTTGTAACCTCTCATCTGACTGTTCATCACCATGGTAACCAGGTATGACAGGCACCCCAGCAGAATCCATGATTCTTTTGGATGTACTGCAACATCAACCAAATATCGTATCATTGTTTAACCCCTGAAGGACTTGGTTTCTAGTAAGCCTATTTAACTGTACCGGAATCAAATTCTAAAGGGCTCATTTTCAATGCCAGGTCAGTGTCTTGCATGGTTGGATGTATATGAACAGAAAGTATGGAATTTACGCTTTGGTTATGCTAAATCATAACCAATCAGATTATGAGAATCAAGGGTTCATCAAATCAGCAAACACCTGGACTACATTTAAATAAGGCATTTACATACAAATATGATGAGAACCAATTAAATGAGATGCATCCAGTGTACTACCAATCAGCACAACTCTCATCTTTTAAAATATGATGAGAACCAATCAAATGAGATGCATCCAGTGTACAACCAATCAGCACAGCTCTCACCTCTTAATACCCATATCTCTGATAGCAGATGCAGGAGGTCCAATAAAGACAATTCCTTCTTCTTCACATAGTTGGGCAAATTCTGTGTTTTCTGACAAAAAGCCATAGCCTGGATGAATGGCCTGAAAAGGGAAAACATATATCAAAAATCAAGGATTTTATTTCAGGAAAGAACTCACTCACTAAACACTGATCTAACTTATCTCTCATTATATCAACAAGGCAACCAATCCATAAGTTCAGTTTGTCTTATTTCAGATAATGTTTACACTATTCTACTTATATCAGTATATGGGTCTATCTCATTAAAATCTGATGTGGTGGTGAAAGTAGCAAGATATCTTGATTTACCTCACCCTATTTCCATTGCTTTGTGTCGTTTGTTTTGATCCAGGTGATCGCTACCTTCCCAAGTGATCACCCGGAACAAAAAAAAACAAACACAAAGCGATGGAATAGAGGTAAATATTAAGTAAATAAATCTTGCCACTTTCACCACATCAGATTTTAATCTATTATTGGCTACGTGTATACATTTCCCTTTTAAACATCATAACTTCATGAATTCTTCAATTTCAAAACCTAACATTTCACAACTACAATTGACAAAGTCACATGATAAATGTGAAGTGATTTCAGCTATTTACATTCCAGTGTATTCATCTCCTGTATATTACTGTATAAAATAACTCTAAGCATACCATGGGGTGAATGGAGGGTTGTATACAATATAGTCTTACCTGTGCACCAACTGCCTTTGCTATATTTATAATTCTATCTTGGTTCAGATAGCTGGACTTAGCTTCAGCAGGGCCAATGTTATAGGCCTCATCTGCCTAAAATGAAATTATGAAAAAAAAGTCAATTTAACGTATTTAAATGGACTCATGTATATGACATTATAAAATGCTATATCCAGAATTGCCACTAAATCATGTTTAGACAGACATACCTTAAAGTTCATTCAGAGTTATCTATTTAAATGAAGTGTTTGTTGTTTGTTGACAAACATGATGTGTCACTCTTACCTATCCCAACTTCCAACTATCACATTTGGCTTATGTTCACAAAAAATCTTTCATAAATCATGAAAATTTCTGCTCAGAAACAAAAGTTTTTTGTTTGAGCATTTCAGTTAAAAGCTAAATTTTCATAGCATGGGACCCCAAGGAGTGTGCTTGAATGGCATGACAAATCATAGTTGCGAAAATTCAACAAAAACTCCATGGTGACAACATATGCATAGCAACATAAACTAGCTGAACTTACTGTAGTGACATGAAGTGCATGTTGATCTGCATCACTGTACACAGCAACTGTACGAATACCTAACCTTCTAGCAGTCTGGATCACTCGACATGCAATCTCACCACGATTTGCAATCAACACCTTCTGTATATCATGACTGGCATCTGTAACAAGATCAAATATTACCCTGGTTGTCGAACTTTTTGTTTTCTAACATAGACACACGCTAAAACTATTGTCACAACATGTTGATACAACAGTGATAAGCTATTGAATGGATGTTGGTTTATTAAAAGTCTCAGTAGGGAGATGTCTCTGAAAACTAGTTTATTTAGAGTTCAATGAACTTGCAGTGTTGTTTTGGGACTTCTAATGTTTACATTATCTTGATCACAGGCTGATTAAAATCACACAACAGTGGAACCGCTATCATCCACTTGTGTAATCTACCCACAATAGATTTAGTTTGCATTCAAGTCTCTAAGTAATCTGATGGCTGCATTACCAGTGTCATATATTTAAGTACCAAGAACTTGAAACTGATCAATAAATTGTTATCTTACAAGACACAGGGAAATATCTTGTCAATGTGATGAAACTATCTTTCCACTATCTCTCAGATTCATAACATATGCCTGTGTGAGTGTATAAATCTAAGGTACGTGTACACTGATCTCAAACTTTACTATTAAAATTCATTCATTTTTATTTTACAGATGGCTCACTTCTTCAATTGGACTCACTAACAAATGGGAGATGAGGTGGAATGAAAATGATTGAGTGTCTCAAAACATATTGAGAACTTACTTGACAGAGAGGTTGATGTACTGAAGGGTAGTCTGAAATAGAATAAAATGCATTTTTAATATGTGTGTTACTATAGTTGTGTATGCTGGGATTGTGTGAGACCTTTCCAGAAATCTAATTTACATATGTCACCACTAAGGGATGTAGCTAATTTTACAAGTAGGTGGCAAAATGTGAAAACTATGTGGTAATATCCAGGAACGAGACTCATAAATCTGCCTAGTAATGGAAATATACTTATTGACACAGAGGATTTTAAAATAAATCCTGAAAAGGTAGCCATTGCAGAGTAGTTGGTTGTTTTTGTCAGCTACCAACCATTATAATTTATATACACTATACTGTCTCTGCACCAACAGGGTGGTCACTTGTCTCTTTTCACTCATATAATACAGTAGGAAAGCCTCCACTGTTAATTACTTCAACTCATCTGCAACCCTTCAAAATAATTCATATTATAACCTTGCTGCAATAGTTGTAATATTATTTTTTTTTATTATGAGCTTTTTTATCTTTCTGCCATTTGTTACTTTTGAGTACACACCTTGGAACTGTAAAAAGCTCAGAACCCCCCCCCCCCCCACACACACACACAACCCCCCCCCCCCCAAAAAAAAACAACAACAAAAAAACAAACAAACAAACAAACAAACAAAAAAAACAACAACAAAAAACAACCTGCTACAATTATTACAGCTAACAACTATACAAAGATCTTTCATTTTTGGAAGTTCATATGAATGTCCCATCATACTATTAATGCTATTGATTTTATACATCTCTGTCAATAAAATATCAAATGTACAAGCTAACAGGGACTGCTTCCTAATGTATACACGTTTGTTCTGCTTGTGGAGTATTAGTAGTGCTAGCACAATCTAATATGCAAATTTAGTGAATAGCAATATACTTCAGTTGACCTATTTTGCCACCTCACCCTGTACTCTGTACATTGGCCTTTTTTCTAGCGATGGGAATTTACCATGCATACGTAGATTACCATACATGATGTTTTAGAAATGTCACTAATTTAGATTTTTGTGATGAAAAATCTAACCAATTCCTACCTCACCCTACTGTACACATTAGTTAAATATCATTATCAACACTGTTGTGGAAAAATTCAACACACAATGTTTCTACCTTAGTTATCAAAATCAACACCTTTTTATTTTTTCATGACACATAAGTGAAGATTAACACCACAGTTCTCGTCAACATTTTGAAGTTTGTTTGTGGAAACCCTTACATTTCCTATGTAGTGTGTTTACAACAAAATGGAATAAGAATGATGGGGTGATATAAAAGACCGGGTGTGAAGCGAAGTCTGACATTGCAGCACTGCCAGCAGTGCAACGACACGAAACTGCATGTGTCGATTTTCAAACAATATGGGATAGATAGAAAATATAAGGGTGACATTTATACCCCGTATATCAATGTCAAAACATAGCGATATGATAAAATGCACTGACCTTGCGGAACATAATTTAAATGACGATGAAACACTAGGTCGAAGCAGACATCCCTTGAAGAAGGCGGCCATTTTTTGTGTTGAACTTTGACATAATATAAAGCGCCCTCATGCGGTCCTGAGTTTCTAAGGAAACACATAAACAGAAATGGCGACGTCGGTGAAGCTAAAGACGGGTTCAGAAATGGTGAGTAACAGGCAAATTTATACATATTTACAACACATCCGTTGGTATGGGCACAGTTTTCCTGATTCTAAAGTAGTGATTTCGTGATTTATGTATTGCATAGCGGGTCTCTGTCGAGGAAAACACGATACAGCCGGGCGTGAGTCGAGTGTGGAATCGCAGATTTCAAGTTTCTACTTCAAGAAACGAGTTTAATTTCAAGAAAAAATATTTAAGGTCGCAAGCGGCTATATTTACTACTTTTAAAGTCAGGTTTTAACATCAAGGAATCACACGTTAAGTCATGTTCGTCTCATGTCATCAGAGGTTGTGACCTGTTTGTCGCTGTATGATTGCCCAAAGGCCATACTTCCGACGTCGTGTAGTGGCAATATAAAAATGGTGTCACGCCTCCACATTGTACACAATGCACCATAAACACCTTGCAACTCCATTTGATTAGTTAGTTTTGGATTAATTCCAACACCTGTCTCTGCAGTCTAGACAAATGTTTCGCATTCACACATACCTCAAATGTATGTAGATAAGTTCATTTTATTCAATATTTTACAAATTGCCAGTTTTGGAATATATTGAATTTTTAAATTGTTGTTGAAAGAAATGGCTTTCCTCATATTATTATGTAATCCGAATACAGTAAATGCTTCAACAGAAATTCATACATGTATTGCATTTGCTAATTTGTTTTTATAGAAAACAGAAATTGTAGTTACATATTTTGACTGGATCAGATAATAGTGATATCGATAAGTAACTTTTATTTCATTTGAATTTTAATCGTAATTTTAAACAAAGATAATCAAGCAAAAGTGTATCAAAAATGGTCATGGCAAAAATACTATTGAATCAGGGTAATGTCACATGAATATTGACTCTATGTACATGTAGATGTTTATTAAAAATTCTTTTTTTTCTTTTTTTTTTTCAGAGGAAGAATAAGAAGAATGGTGGCCTTCTTCGGAGGCCTTTGGCCCCTGTAGTAAAACCTCAAAGTTTTGATTTGAAAGACTTTAGTACAGAGACAGTAGAAACATATCTAAATGCCTACAGTTCTGATAGAGATCAAATGTCTCCCATTCCCAGTGTAGCACCAAGTTTGGCATCAGGATACCACGAATCAGAAGTCCGAAGGGGTACTTCCTCCCATTCTCCAGTCAAATCGGATCAAACAAAATTAAGCCCACAACAGACTTTACCAAGCCGTATTCTTCCAAGGTCTCCTGTCAATACACTTGATAGTCGGTATCTCCTTGAATCACGCTTTCGTCCAAGAACAGACACTGGCACAGTTGGTGCATTGTCGATAGTGAAACCATATAAACCAAGGGGACCCGATGCATTGCCAATTAGGCAACCAAAACAGCTTCCTGAGATCAAACATGAGTACACTTACCAGGAGGAGTTTGACTTTGCGGTTTCAGAACAAAGATATCAAGTCATTCCAGATTTTACTCTACAGGATTTCCTTGTTGATATACATGAAATAAGAAGAATGCCAAAAAGAAAGTTAAAAGAAGCCATGGTGTCAAAACAAAATTACAAGAAGTTAACAACTTTATTTGCAACTTTCAACGAATTGCCAAAACAAGATAAACTCAACACAGTCGAAATGAAAAGTAAGTAACGTATTCATTACATACACTTTCTGGGTTTGAGATGTATTTACGTTTATTTCTGTTCCCATAGCAACTGAATGTAAAGTACAGTTTGAGACTTTAACTAGTTTCCCACACAGTGGGTTTTCAAAAATTTAGAATCAAATTTATTTGTGTTCCACACAGCAGTTTTCTAGAGAATGAAAGAGACACATTTTTTGAACTATGTTTCCCATTTTTAATATGCAAATTTGAAGGACTCCATTAATGTTCCACAGAGTGGGCAGCTGACCATATTTTATGATAAAAGTTTCTCCAGCAGGGATATAGGAATTGATAAAAATAAAGAGAAAAGAAAAAATGCTGTCATGTCCATGTGATTACAGTAACTATATGAAGAGAAGAAATCTCAAACTTGTTAAAGGAAAATACTAAAAATATAAAATGCTTCAATTGTTTTTGTCAAATATGTTTATTTGCTTACATAATTGATCATTGGAATTATGTATGTAAATAAACATATAAAATAGAAGAGATAGTTCATGTAGAATTTAATCATATTGAGTGATGTGTGCAATGTCAACAAAAATTAAAAACATAAAAAAAGTTAGCTTATAGCAACTAAAAACCTTATCATATATGATAGAAATCAGATTTAATACTAACCGACTGTGGGCTCAAAATTAACAGTAGTGACTACTCCCATGCCCACAGACTACCAATTCTTGTCATTGGGCTACCAATAGTACCAATTTACAGCTGGTTGCCCACTGAGGCTAACACTGATTATGTGATGAAGATGGAAGACTTATGGACATGAAAGTATTTTAATAACACACATATTTCCAACAGAGGAAATCTGTTTTGAGTTCAGGAATATGAGACTACAAGTCACAATCCTTGGACTACCAAAGGAAAAATTTAATTTTGAGCCCTGCTTAAACATTACAAATCTGACTACTGGGACAAGATGCAAGATGGTACACATGTGGTGTTCATGTTCTCTTTTACCAAATTATGTATTTCTTCACTGATTTCCATTGTACCAGAATACAATAGTAGTAACTTTTTTTTTTAATAATAATTTTTTTAATAAAATAATAGTAGTAACTTACTATAATACCATATTAGTTTCATATCACACGTTTTTAAGTACCATAGTTGTACTAAAAACAATGAATATTTCAGAAAGAGTCAAAACTTAAAGATGTTCACTCTTTGTGATTATTGATTATAATATCACTAATTTTCTTCAATATTTCTCAGCTGACAGCATTCCTAAAGCACAACTAAGAATACCTCAGAGACAGTTGTTGCTTGAAATGGCATTCGGACTAAAGCAACAAATGAGAGATATGATGCAAGAAGATATGCAAGCATTGATACCATCAGATACTGCCATGTAAGTAGACTACACATGTAGATAGTATCTTATATCTGGAGTATGTCAAACACATACGTATCTAACTACAGTAATGTACAATATATGTTGAAGGACATCCTAGGGAATTTACAGGACAGACATTAATATAGTCATGATCGTAATGTCATGAAGAACTGCATGATTTATATTACGAAAGTGGCACTTTGTGCATGTACATGTATGTATCGGTGTGCCCTCTCAGCCAATTTGACATATGCCACTACTGATGCACATCAATTTCTTGTGATGTAGCACCATTTGGTGTACCCCTATCTCTTACCATGTAGTGAATGACAAGAAAACCCAGCGTTGATAATTGTGACTCACAGCAAAAAGGTTTGTCTTTCATTAAAGGTCACACTGGTACAATGTATGTATACCCACATTCATCAAAAAGAGAATATATGTATAGAAGTAAAGTTCTGTATTTTGCTAGGGTTTGTGGGAGAAATAAGGCAAACTATTATGAGCAACTGGCACATGATGACATGTCGACAAACCATTCAACAGTCAGTCAGTCAGTCAGTCAGTCGGTCACAGTGCTATGCCTGTATATGTTAAATTCAATGTCATTTCTTGTAACAAAACAATGTTTAGTTAGATAATTTATCTTTGTCATTTGATCACAGGATGGAATACCCAGACAGGGAAGCACTATTCAGTTCACCAACATCCAAATATTTCCTAGGTGCTAGACGAAGCCAGTCTCCTTTCAGTAAGTACTAAATATCATAAAGAAAATAAATCACCTGTTACTATGACAACAGAGGATTTTGGAGAAGTGCTATCTTGTGTAAATGCACTCAAGTTGGTTCTGTAGTTTTCAGAAATTATTTCCACCTACATTTGATGTATATTTGTCAAACACAAAATAAGATACAATCTATTGAACTACAGTTGACTACAGGGTTATTGGTGGTTAAACCACTTGCCTCTTACCACTGTGGTCGGGGTTTGAACCCTTTCAGGGTTTGATTAAATTTACCGCTCTGTAAGTAAGAAGAGTGTCGTTCAGTTTGACTCTACTGAACAACGCAGGTTTTCCCTGGGTACTCCGGTTTCCTCCTGCATTAACACTGAACACATGAGGGATGGCCCTCACTATGCACCGGACTTCTTGGGAGATAAGTGTTAACTATCCAGTATAAATAAAAGATTATTATTACATGTGAAGTCAAACTAATCTTACTTGCCTTTTAATCCTTATAATACATATCCCAGGAACAAGTCAAATTTCAAAAAGTTCAAAGTTATTAGTACGTGAAGTAAACTCTATTAATCTAATTATCATAAATGTGTATTTTATATTTTTGTAGATGATGATAATAATTCTAGTGTGATAAGTCCATCAGAGTTAGCTATCTTAGATTGTTTGGTAAATGGTGGTAAAGCACTCAGTCTCAAGGTAAGAATACATTTCCAATTTTCCATTCTTACTTTTGTTTTTTCGTTTCCACATTTCATTTGTTATGTTTTAGTCAGAGCATGTAGACAGAATATTTCTCAAATCTGGAATGGATGATAATTTATCTTAAATACTTTTGTCTGTTGCTAGAAAAAAAATTGTACCTTACACAACATTTCATGTTCCTTTAATATCAACCAAGTCATTTTTTTATTCAGATCTGATTTCTGTATTGATAAATAGATACTTAGTACTGAAATTTCTACTCGCAGAGTCAAACGTCCCAAATTTTCAACAACGTCTTGTAAGCATTGTCAGGGGTGTACAACAATGGACTATTGTCATGTGTCTCAGAAGAGATATGTGAAATGAGCGTGAGAGAAACAGCTGGGATCTCCATGCCTGCATCCCAGTTTAGAGTTAAATAAATATGTTTGTGAACACTCCATTTCATTAAGGTTACATGGTAACATGTTATTTTAAATACTAATTGACAAATAAAACATATAGTCTGAGGATGCTGGTAAATGTGGCAAGTTTCTGGCAAGTCTAACAATATCCCATAAACAACATGTTGGTTTCTGTTCATTTACATATCTATAATGTCATGTGCATTTTAGTCATGTGTATGTGAATTTTGTATATTAACATTGAAATTTCATGTTTGAACAAAATGTAATAATTCTTTTTCTATATTTTACCTGCAGGCTCATTTCATAGGTGCCTTACCAGACATGACAGTACTAACCAGTACCTTGGTATACCTAAATATATCATTTAATGAGTTCAGGGTAAGTCTACATCTACCATCATTACATTGATCATGTAAATACTTACACAATCCATAGAGACTTTTGAAGTCCCCGTCCCAATCAAGATTAAAATTTGCCAATGAGAAGGACATAAGATTACGCTTATTTTAGAACCTGGGATTGAATCACATGCCTTTATGCCGTAGTGTTGAAATACCATGGTTTAAGATTAGTAATATTATCTCATCAGTGGAAAATTTCAAGTAGTTTTCAAGTTTGTGTTTCAACAAAGTTCAATTCGATACTATAGTCGGCAATACATTTAGAACATTTTGACGCAAATTGTTGTTTTCATATCCCATGTAAATAACAATACATTGACAAGTAGGCAACATTTTGAAATCTAATGTTATTGTCCTTTATTTGTTTCCAGGTTTTCCCAACTGAAATCCTAGAAGTCCATGGATTACAAGTGTTGAAATTACGGAATAACCCCATCAAGGAGATACCACATGACATCTATAAATTAAAGAAGTTAAACACATTGGTGATGTCATTTAACCAGATTTCATCACTACCAATGAGGTGAGAGGCTGTCAAAACAGCTTTTAACTTTTTATCTGCTTTATTATTCATTTCATGTATGTACAATAACAAACATTTTAAACATCTGTTTTTGTTTTTTGCAATTTATTGAATTACAAACACAGACTTGGTCTATGTTCTTTAATATTTTTGGGGTTCACCATCAACTTCCAGTGAACTTACTACATTACAGTAGTGAATGACATCTTTAAACTACTGTACTCTCCTGCCTATTGATTGATATCTATTGTGATAATTTATACTTATTTTCTTGTTGTCTCTTTTATCTCCTAGTCTATATACATTACCATTGGTGTTTTTGGATCTGTCCTACAACAGGATATCATACCTACCAAATGAAATCAGACAACTCGCGTAAGTTTCCTTCAAGTCAGTCTATGTGTATTTCAGTTTCATACCTATTGTAATCTGTACCATCTCAATGTTAGTTTTGTAGACCTCAGAATGGTACATGAGATGTCTGACCAAATCTGTGAAACCCAATTTATTTAGAAAAAGGGAGAACTTTGAAACAAACATCTTTTCAGCAGATCTTTCAAGATGTAACTGTACAGTGCCTCTGAACTTTACTTAGTAGTGGATACTGGTACTTTATTAATGACTTAGTTGGTTGATTGATTGATTGATTGATTGATTGACTGACTGACTGACTGACTGACTGACTGACTGGTTGGCTGGCTGAGTGACTGAGTGACTGAGTGACTGACTGAGTGACTGACTGACTGAGTGACTGATTGATTGATTGATTGATTGATTTAAGTCTGGCTATCTGTGACATCAATAGAAATGATATTGCTGACTCAAAAAGATGATGTTATTTTTGAAATACAACGAACATCCCCATCCTCCCTAAAAACTACTACAAACAAACAAAGCAAATAGTCATTTACTAAGTGAATATTGTGTATTATCTGTAGGAAATTGAAAGAGTTGAGTCTGGAGGGAAACCAGCTGGCAGCGTTGCCATGTGATTTCTTCAAACTCAGAAGTCTACGTCATTTGAAAGTGACAAACAACTACATGCATCCATTGTTCTGGAAAGAAAACAGTACAAATCAACCACAGGTAGGAAGACAGTCAGTTTCATTTTGATTTGGAGTTGTTTCAATACTTACTTACAACACACGGACACAGACACAGACAGGCAACAACTTTGCACTACATGTCAGTTTTCGTTACTATTAAAATCTATCATTAAAGATGGTCCTAAATACCATATCAACAACATGAAAATTGTCCTGTATATGTGTTTCAAGTAGTAAATGCCAAGCTTACTGTAATTCAAAAGTACATGATACGTGAGAAAAAAGGAGTCAATACTGGCCATCAGAAGTCAACTAAGCAGCTGAAATTGATTTTGTCTAACACTTTTTCAAAGGTTCTAATTGTTTACACATTTGTACTTGTTTCCACAGAGATTGACAGACATGGCTGCACTCATAGTCAAACAATACAACCTGGATAACACACCAAGTTTACCAGAGAACATCAAACAGATCATGTCCAGGTAAGCCATGTCAGTTGAAGTAATGTAAAATAAAAATTCAGGCTCGATAAAACAGTGTTGGAAGAACTATAGAATAAGTTGGTCCAGAACAACTAATAATCCTTTTAAATCTGCTTCCGTATGGCTTCTCTGGGAAGATGCACTTATAACTCTAGTAATGGAGTCTTCGGTGTACTAAGATAGACACAAACTAAAACTATTGTTGCAACATGTTGATACAACAGTTATACACTATAAAATGGACATTGGTTTAATTATAGTCTCAGTAGGGTGACTCTCTGAAAGGTATAGTTCCATAAACTTACAGTGCACTGTTTTCAGATTTCCAATATTTACACTATCTTGATCACAGGATGATTACAATCACACAACAGAGGAACTGCTATCACCCACTTGTGTAATCTACCACATTAAAAACAATAGATTTAGTTTGCATCTATCTTCATAAACCAAAGGCTCAATTACCAGTGTCGTATTTGGGAACCTGGGGTTGACATGGTGGACTTCAAATTATTTTCTAAAATTTTAAACAGATCAAGAAAGAACATGGAGAAGAATTTGTCGTCATTTGATAAGCCAACAGACCCAGCATTGTTCAACATGTGTTTATTGATAAAGTTCTTTTTTTCTGATCTAGCTGTAGTGGGTATTATGTATTGGTAGGCTTCATGAAATATAGAGTTGGTCAAGTTATGAGAAACTGAAATAAATACAGCCCCCTTTATGGAAGGCTAGGTTTTGAATATCTTTGGAATTCAGTCATCATAAAAATATGTTGAATATGTTAGAGTACATGCATGCATATATCAAAAGCTGTACTTTGCTGAAGAGACCACTTTAATGCTAACCCATACTATACACTTCTTTTCTTTTAGTGCATCAATATGTGATTGTTGTAAAGGACCTCTATATGGCTCTGGACTCCGTTTGATCAGACCCTGTGGTAAGGCCTTTGGAATCCGTAATGTGCCATTCTACTTCGTGGCGTGTTCACCTTACTGTAGAGACGTCTTCATGTCAAGTAGAGCATCATTATCAAATCTATTGTATAACTATGACGATAACAATGAAGATAAAGGAGAAGAAACAAATACCAAGTAAATGAGAGAGAAAAAAGGTCTTGCCACAGTGGTTTGAAAATTGGATATTTACATACAAGTTTGGAAGATGAATAGTTATTTCTACAAGGAAGAAATTCAGAGATTGTGAAGAATCTTTGCCTTAGTTTATTGTATTCCTTCCTGTAGGAGTTTTCTCCTGCTGACTTGTGTTCTAACTATCGGTCAGTTGGATAAACGTGTTCCTGACTCAAATTTGTCAATATTTTGGTTTTCACCAAAAAAGATTACCATGGTTGGATACAAAGGTGCATCAAATAATATATATATCATAGAAATCATGTGAGAAGTAAAAGTGATTCTAAATTAATAGAACAATGACTGGCCAAACTGTCTATACAAGTCACCATGAACTTGACAAGGTGATGAACTAATGTATATAGTGAAAAATATGTTGTGTCCAAGCCAAAAGATACCATATCGCTATTCTCAAATTCTGGTGGTCATATCTCGAATTTCTCTTCTGATGGTGGGGATATGGACGAAGAAATACACAACTTTTCTTTAAAGTACAGTGTGTGTACATACAGAGTAGAGTACACATCAGAATTTTTCAAGGTCAATAATTTTGATGTCATATAGTTTGCCAAATTTCAATGTAATAGTATTAATGAAGTGCCACAATTTGTCTTTTTGTATGTTGTGTACATAAAGTGAAATAATATTCCTGTAAATATTTTATACTGTACATAAAATTAACAATAAATGGTTTGAATAAATAAATTACGCTTGAACATATTTTGCTGTCTCAGGTTTTCATCTGAATCAGACATTTTCAATATTCATGCATTCCATTGTATTACTAAATGATACTACCTAAGAAATAAATAATAATGTATATTTATAATGTGCTTGTCCTTCTGAGAGCTCCAGGTGCTCATATTCACAACCCCTGGCATGGATCTATAGCAGTGCAAAGGCCCTTTAACTTCCTCAACTTCCTGGGGAGCATTCACATTGTAACCGCTATCTAACCAGGTCCCTAATTATACAGCTAGGTTGACTGAGGCACAATCATGGTTTAAAGCTTGCCCAAGGACTCTATGTGCCCATATGATTACAGCATTCTATCCTATCAGGTCCTCCATTATACAGCTGGGTTGCCAGGCACAATTGTGGTTCAAATCTTGCCCAAGGACTCTGTGTGCCCATATGATCATTCACATTGCAACCTCTATCCTACAAGGTCCCCAATTATACAGCTGGGTTGACAGGCACAATTGTGGTTCAAATCTTGCCCAAGGACTTTAGCCATTCAAAACAAACGGCAGTGACAAGGTTTTTTTCATCCAGGTTGTATATCAACTAACGTAAGCTGGATTTCATTCCCTCTGAAAGTTATGATAGCAAAACAATCACTATAAGGTTTACTAATTCAGTCAAATTAAAATCTATAAAGTCAAACTGCCCCTTATTCCATATGTAACATAAATGGTAATGGATTGCAATGTAACCATTGCTCTTTTGAGAACTGGAATGTAACATGACATGTATATCTTTACAAATAACACCCAATAAAATACCTTAAATTACAAAAAAAAAAGTCAAACTGACAACCAATTGTTATAAATATCATACACATTTTATTTATCTAAAGGCATGTATAATCTTGCTTGAAGTACACTAAATTACAACACAAGGAAATATGTGGTAAGTTTAGCATTACACAGTTAAAAAACACTAAAACAAATCTCATCTGGTTCCTGAAAAGGTCTATCTTCAACACTAATTATTAACCCAATGTGTTTGGAAAAACTCAAACCAAAAGAATATCACAACATATTCTCCAATGTAGTTGAAATTCTGTAAAATAATAGCAAATTGTCCAGGGCAAACTTACACACACGGATTTCATAAATAGCGCCCTCTAGCATCGGATGTGGCAATTGACTGCGTGGCAATCAATTGCATTTATATTTCAAGTTGTTTTCTTTCTCAAAGAATCTATCAAACTCACAATACAGTCAGTGTGTACAGTATAGTAAAGATAATTCTTTTGTCACTAGGGGATATTTGTTTTTTAACAGTGTAAATTGTGTTTTTTCACACAAAAATTTCAGTTCACATAACATCTTTTCTTTATTTACTAGCAGTTTTCTCCATTAGATCTTTTGCTTCGTTTATCTTTGCTGCAATGTAAGGAGAGCCACCTGAAATACAGAGAAGAAAATAAAATGAGAGAACACTTCCTTTGTGTATACAAGGCAGTTTAACATGATAACAAATTGTGAAATGGAAACATTATCTTTCTATTTGTTTCACAAACCATGTACAAAATTTATGCAAAAAAATGTAATTTTATACTTCAATATTTTAATATATTTTTAGTAACGCAAAGGGAGTACTCTGCATAATTAGATACTATGACAGAACCCCATGAAGCATGTATCATGCAATATGACATACTTTCAATATTTGCATGAGTGCTTGCGATGTGAAAGCAGAAATGTGAATGGTAACAAGCATTAACATGTTACCCGATTTGATGATTTGGTACATGGGATTCCATGCACATATGACTGTGTCCATTTGTTGTGTATGCAAAGCCACTTCTTTTGCAATGTAAAAGGTATAAATGAACCCTACTGAATGGTCATTGGCAATAAATAGATCAAGCAAATAGAGAATTTGAAAAAAATCTGGAATCATAACAGGCGAGCAGTTATTTGAAAAAATGTGCTTTCAATATTGATTGATTTTAGTTTTAGGGTTAATGTGTAAATTGGATAAACCTGATAAACCAATGATGGTATGACAGTGGCAACCAAGGTTTTGTTCACTAAGATAGACAAAATCTAGGACTATTGTTGTGACATGTTGATATAAGCTTTTGAATGGATGTTGGTTTATTTATAATCATAGTTGGGTGGCATTTCTGATGATGTCAATAAACCTGTAGTGTAGGTTGTGAGGACTTCCATTGTTGACACTACCTCAATTACAGGGTAATTACATGTATATTCACACAATAGAGGTATGCTACATGTATAATCTACATCACATAACAAAAGTTTTAGTTTGTGTCTATCTCAGTTAGCAGAAACCTTGACTGTCACTTTAATATTAAGTTCAATACATTCAAACCTTACCTCTATCAGGATGGTTAAGTAACATTATCCTGCGATGTGCTTCCCTGAGTTTTGGTCTGCTAGCTGATGGACTGTGGATGAGAAGAAGACACACACACTAAATAGACTATTCAACTATGTATGAGGAAAATAAATGATAAAATAAATGACGTCTTCAATGATCTGGTGTACAGGTATCTACACAATATCTAAGAAATTTGAAAAATTTACAAAAGCAGTAACTCTAAATCTATCCTACATTTCTGATGACGCATCACTGAATGCATTTGGTGAGGAATGGGTCTATCTAACACAACTTGAGATGCAAATACTAAATGAAATCTGCCATAAAGTTATCCATGCTATACTTCTCTGTTCAATACTTAAATTGAAAGTGAGCTAAAATACACCATCCTGATTCTCCTGTAGGTAAACGAGTCTATAAATCAAATATGTAGGATAAATGAAGCCATTTTACAGAAAGTATTACTTTGGGTATTCCATCGTGCAATGTCTTGACAAAAGGAACATATACACAACAACAACAACAACAACAACAACAACAACAACAACAACAACAACAACACACTCTTTGTAAATTGGTTTATATCTTTCCTGTGGTTCTAACACTGTGTTTGAGAAACAGATATCCAGTTTAGTTCTCTGTGACAGCAAGTAGCAATCACAGATATCCACAGTTTAGTTCTCTGTGACAGCAAGTAGCAATCAGGAAGTTGACAGCTATAGCCATAAAGAGGTGTTATTATAAAGTGGAAGAATTTGATGTAAATCAACATTTTTACACACTTCTCTACACTTCAAAGTTGTGAATAGAAAACTTGTCATAAAACTACAAACCTGACTCCAAGAATTAAACTAGCTTCTCTCTTTGTCATTTTCATATCAAATCCACCTCTGTAGTATGCACTGAGAGACTACAAGAAGAATACAATAATAAACTTTTTGTTATAGAAAACTGAGAGCTGTGTCAGTGATTGTTATTGAATGTATTTCATAGCAAACACTGACTATGTTCCATCTTTCTCAGTCATAACTTTGGCCTAGTTACAGGTAACGATGGAGCACCCAGAATATCTGGTATACAATGATTCTGATTGGTTAGAGGAGAATGGAAATGAATGATATCACATGCTTGCATTATTAATAATTGCATCAATATACTTTTTTTTAAACTGTGGAAACTTTACAAAAATGATTAAATTTGACTATGATATGGTTTATGAAATACTTACTGGTGTTATTTTTGGAGCATTCTGTTGTATTACTTTGCCAGCTGAAACCAAGGCACGACCTGCAAAAAAAAAAGGAAAAAGAATTATGTATCACTTACAATACTGTATAAAGACATCTTTTGATCTATGGTATAAACACTAATTTGCTTGTACAGGGTTCTGTACTACAATGGGCTATTGTCACTTGTCTCAGAAGGAACACATGAAATGAGTTTAAAAGAAACAGCTGGGATCTCCATGCCTACATTCTGGTTTAGAGTGGGCTTTCTTTGGTGAATATATATTATATAGATATTTCATTGACATGGTGAATTACAGGACAATTTTATTTGTAATTATGTAAATTACCCACTATGGAATATATATAAAGATTATAACTTCTCTGGCTAACACAGGTTTTAGTGTTCACATAATGAACCCCACCCCACCCCCACCCCTTTCATTGCCATATAGTGCTGAGGTTTCACTGCACCACCACCTCCTGTCCATCTCTGTAGGGTGGAGGTTTCACTTCATCTATCAAAAATTTTATTAAGAAACTAAAAGTAATGTACATGTATCAGTAAACAGTACCTTTTAGGTTTAGAGTTATTAGTGACCTTAGGCCAATAGACAATATATGTGTTGTTATACTGTTGAGAATGGTGGTGGTGGTAGGGGGTTTACAAGAGAAACTGTTTATGCCCAAGGAATACAAAGCATAATATTTTAATAATGTACTAGATAAAAAAATATAAATGTACTTTCTTACCTGCAATGGCTACACCCGCAAGAGCCAATCCAGCCAAAATGACATTGCCCGACTGAAAATGAAATAAAAATAAAAATACAAAAAGTTAATACAATCATATTACTTGTTACCATTACAATTAATGGGGAAAAAAAGTTTTCTGCAACTGATACTCTTGTAACTACATGAAATTATGCACATGGTACCTTGCTATTACTAAAAGAGGATAGTGTCAGATTCGAAATTCGCTTACTTGACAAAACAAGTAATAATACTAATATCTGTAAAATTTCGTAAAAATTGCGTCATCATTCTGTCTTTTTCTCTAAAAGTAAAACACGTTTAAATGGTTTATCTCTTTAAGTTACAGGAAAACTATATACTAGTGAATTTCTAGTAAAAAAAATACATGTTCACGACAGCGCTACCGACTCAGTATTTGATCTCTACAGATACTATCACACAGTATCACTATCAGTTACCATGCTATGGATGGCCGACCGGCCGAAGCTGTGATCAAATGTTCATGCGGCTATACACATTTCTCTGGTGCATTTTGAACCCTTCGAGGGGGATCCCGTCACTGTATTATACAGTGTATAAATGGTTCTAACACATATTCAAACCAATACTTACCATTTTTATCAATAGGATCTGTCAACTTGGACCAATTTATTGCTAAAATCGTCAGCTTCGCCCAACGCACATCTCTTCGTCTTTTACGCAATGCTAACGTATATCGTCCTCAAGGTCAGAGGTCAATATTTTTTTACGACAATAAATTTGTTCTCAAAATAGATATTAGACATCTGGCGCGTCAGTATTGCTATTAAAATCAATGAGGATTTTGAAAAATGTCGTTAAAAGTGTATGTAATTTTCAGGCAAGTTGCTTTTCAATCGAAAGGAAGGAAGGAAGGAATGGTCTAAAAAATAATAAAAGTCGTAAAACAGTGTGTTCAATGGCGGCGTGCATAGATGTAACATGCCCGAATATTGCATGGGCACTGAATGGCTTTTACATCTTTTAAGCTCAGAGGTTTTGAAGTCGATGATTCTGTTTTCTTGTCTATATTTGTATTTACCACAAGGCACGTATTTATTCTAATTGCAACCTGTGAAATAGAGTAAATACTTGTTAAGGACCGAGAACCGATTCGGACAAACACACTGCCACGCTGAATGGACGGTATACCCATAGATGCCTTCGTTTTTGTGTGATTTTCATGTACACGTGTACGAAGAGAAGACTTTAAAATGCTATTTACGTTGAAAGTTTGTCGAATTCATCGATGTATTAAACTGTCTCGACTGTTCGAGTCCACCATATCGCGTTGTAAGTATGGAACTATAGGTGTGACTAACAATGTCAGAGTGCGATTCGCACCTAGTCCAACTGGGCGTATTCATTTAGGTGGACTAAGGACTGCATTGTACAACTATCTGTTTGCTAAATCCCATGGAGGAAAATTTCTTTTAAGGATAGAAGATACAGATCAGGTATGTCAAGTTTCCTTTTCACAATTTCCAAGAGAAAGAAGAAAATCATCATCATCATCATCATCATCATCATCATCATCATCATCATCATCATCATCATCATCATCATCATCATCATCATCATCACCACCACCACCACCACCACCACCACCACCACCACCACCACCACCACCACCACCACCACCATCATCATCATCATCATCACCACCACCACCAGCCACTACCACCACCACCATCACTACCACCACCACCACCACCACCACCACCACCACCACCACCACCACCACCATCACCACCACCACTACCACCACCACCACCACCACCACCATCATCATCATCATCAGTAGCAGTAGCATCAGCATTCAAACATTCTAATCTGATAATCACCCACATCATTCACCCATGACAAAATTGTTATATCTTGAGTTTGAGAATATGTCTGTAATTGATGTCCTAACATAATGCAGTCATCAAGTTACAGTATCAATAACATGCATGACTATCTTCTCAGGATAGTTCCCTTCAATATTTCCAGTTTATCATTTTCTGACTTAGTTTGTCTGTATATTTCATGAACTCTGACTATGAAGTGTTTTTGACTCTGTATTGTGTTGTAGAGTCGTTTAGTACCAGATGCAATGGAAAACATTGAAGATACACTGAACTGGGCAAATCTTATACCGGATGAAGGTAATACACAGATATTACAGTACTGTAGTGCTCAAATGAGACATAAATTGTTGCATTTTTATTTCTTTTCAAAGAAGTAAGTCACAGACTAAACCCAGCCGTGCATTATGTTAAGATAATTATTGGAAAATCAAACAGTATTTCACGAGGATCAGTTGATTCTTAGCGCCCCCCCCAAAAAAACAAACAAACAAACAAACAAACAAAAAACCCCAAAAATAAACAAACAAACAAACAAACAAACGAAAAACACAACAACAACAACAACAAAACATTTTGTTGTTGATGTTAGAATTTAATATTGTGGCATTCCTTTTGAAACAACTTTGTGACAAAATTGAACCAGTTGCAATGTACATGAGCTGTGTAAACCAGTGATCTATCCATGTAGAGCATATAAAGACTAATTTTATGCAAAATATTGACGTTGTGATCCATCTTGTCATTATTGATTGTGTTTATTCTTTATAAAATATAGATATCAATCTTCACCAACAAAGTCTTTATTATTCAAGTATGACTGACATTCATAAATAATTTTGTCTTTTCTGCATCACTTTTTATTTTTATTTCTGTAACTTTGACAAGGACCAAGCCAAGGAGGTGACTGTGGACCATATGTACAAGTGAGTACACCAAGGTCAAAGGTGAAAGGGCATGAAGGAAGGTCAACAAAAATGATGATTCAAAGTGTGTAAAGAAAGTTTTACTTTGAGGGATATTTTTATTCATTGGTCTCTCATGATACAGATTCAATTATCTCCTTTTCAGTCAGTATTACTTGTTTCTTTGTTTACTACTGACTCTTAAACTTCAGGACACGTGTCAGTCGTTAGGCCTAAAAAAAATAATTGTTTGGTTCCGGTTACCCAACCCAACCTAGTTTTTCATTGCCGACCCTGAACTTTTTTTTACGTATTATTCGAGAAAAATATAATAAAATCGCAAAAAATTGTGAAATTTCGTAAGAAATAGTAAATGCGGAAACTGACATCAACTTAAAAAGATGATATAAAACTGTTCTTCCAATCTGTAATGGCTGTACATCTGATGAGAAGAAACCAATAACACAGAGACCATATGGAAAACAATGGAAAACCTGAACTAGACACTCACACACGAAAAAAAAAAGATAAAATAAAAAAAACCACCTACCCCACCTATTCTAAAATTGAGCTAAATCTGAACCACACAATTTTTTTTATTAGGCCTTATGGTCAAATAGTTACAATGGTAGGTTCAGAATCTGCAAGTTGTTGGTTCATACCTTGCTTTGATTATGAATGACTAGAGTCCAGTCAACCAAGCTGTGTTTGATATTGAGGACCTGGTATGACAGAAGTTGATAACCGTGTGTGCTTACAGAAGCTCAAAGTGACTGTGTGCCCCGGAGAGTTCACGAAGTATAATGTAGTACTGTTGTAGGTTCATGTCTGGGGTAATAACATGTAATTCATTGTAAAGCTTTGAACACAGTGTGAGAATGTGGTATAGAGGAACTAACAGTATCCTTGTTTATGATATGGTAGTGTAACTTAGTATCTTGACCATGATAATTGTGAAAATGCAGGTAAGATCTCAGTGTTGTATTCATTCAGTCCATGCAACATAACTGCATCAATCATGTCTTTAACTATAATAACATGTCATGTCTTAACAATAACATGTCATCATACTTTGTTTCAGTCTGAACGACTTCCTATTTATAAAGAGCATGCAGACATTCTACTAAAGGTAAGTCTGACCATGTGAGGAGCAGCTCATACACATATAAACATTATCAGCTTGAACAGAGGTGTGGGATGAAACCAAGTACCTGGGTTCTATTATCATCTGTTGCAGTCTACCCAACTATGTCATTGAGTCCCCATCTACTACTATGCCCTCTAGTGGTAGCAAGTGAACAAGGCTAGAGGTTCTAGTCAAAAGCTTCTATACAAACGCTTTCGTATTTGCAGTTGTGTGAAATTTGTTAAAAACAATTTTCACAGGGTTTGCATGGTCTGGAAAACCCTGGAATTTCAACAACAACAACAACAACAACAACACCCCCCCCCCCCGCCAGAAACGGCAATCGACCCCTGAAAACTGAAAAATCGATCGATGTTAATATCATAAAGTATCCATTGTTGTTGAATATTTTTGTGACACATTGTGGGAGCCCTCTATGGTGGGGAGCGGAGAGTACCCTAGAATATTAGATAGTAGAAATGATATTGAGATTGATATATGTTATATACAGATGACAAAAAATGATGTGAGAGATACCATATTTTGTTTGTATTTCATCTTTGTTTTTAGAAGGGAAAGGCCTACTATTGTTTTTGTTCACAACAAAGACTACGTCTAATTCGCAAAGAAGCTGTCAGGAAGAAAGAAACACCAAAATATGACAACAGATGTCGACATTTGACTCCACAACAAATACAGGACAAATTAGACCAAGGTCACAGTCATGTCACCAGGTTCAAGGTAGGAAATAATTATTATGAAATATGAAATCACTCGCTACCCCACAGGTTGGATGATATTGCATAGTATTAGAAACAACAACCCAATGGATCTTTAAATTAGGGCTAATGTCCAGCAAAAATTTGCAAGACATTCTCAGTACCTCAGGGATCTATTTCTTAAAAGCATCAAGGTATTCTGTGCTAATGGAAATATAAGCTTTTTGAAATCTATGAACCATGAACATTACTACTTTGCAAATCTTTTGGTTGCAGTCATAATTTTGCCGTCATAATGGTCACATTTCTTGTGTATTTTTTATAAAAAATCGTTGGAATTTCTCAAAGTAAGTTTAATGTATAGGTCACTGGCTTAACTACTTTTTGCATAAAAATGACTCCATTACAATCAGAGATGATTATGCTTGATTGTCACACAGACAAGGAAGAAAGTCTGTGAGTGTCATCACTTAACACTATTTCCTTTAATGCCACAGTTAGATGATGGTGCTGAAACTTTTGAAGATTTAGTTTATGGTGTTGTACAACAACGACCAGCATTAGTAGAAGGAGATCCGGTAAGATTTGAAGTTTCAAATCAGTAATTTGTAAACTGAAAAAAAAATTGATGTTGTCAAAAAGCAAAATATTCAATACTTCATGTAATGAATGAAAGTTGAAACTGTTACCAAAAAGAAGTGCCACTTAGTCAAGTATTGTAACAATAGTTGTGAAAAAGTCATGACAAGAAAGTGAATAATTTAAGAAAGAAAAAATGAAAGAGTCAAATGTTAACATTTGCAAATGTTACAAAAAATGTTAGAAAATTAAAAAAAAAAGTGAAAAATAACACATGATAAATGCATTGCACAATACTAGTTCTCAACTGTTTCTTTCTAACTTACGTTTGTTTGTCTGTCTGTTTGTTTGTTTGTTTGTTTGTTTGTTTGTTTGTTTGTTTGTTTGTTTGTTAAATCTGTTTATTTCAGGTCATCATAAAAGCTGATGGTTTCCCTGTCTATCATTTTGCCAATGTTGTTGATGATCACTGTATGCAAATATCGCATGTACTGAGAGGTTGGGTGAGTAAAATTAGATTTTGTATTTTATGCAATTACAGTTTTAATGTTGTGAGAAGTTTAAAAATGAAAATGGTCTGTACTGCAGGTTTGATTAGTGTATATTTTCAAAAGTTATAAATTTGAACATTGAGTTTATTTTTGTCACTACTGCATGACAATAATAATAGTGACATATTTGTCATTTTGAGCACCTTTTAAAAAGAGTACCAACAACTATAAATCTTTCATTTCACAGTAACAATTGTCATATTCATTACCAATCAATCAATTAAACGCGTTATCTATAACTAAAATACTTGTTTTTGAAGAACAGAATGTAATGTGCTGACAATATAAAACACATTTGAAATGTTGCCAAGCAACTACTCTAAACTGTTTAATTATGCAAATGATGTGTTAGGTCGAAGGTCAAAATTATGAGTAAATTCACTGTATCTGCTACAGTCAATATAACAAAGTGTAATAAAATTTTGAACTTTTCTAGAAAAACTTTGTATGATTTATGCATTCTAGGAATGGTTGACCTCAGTAGGCAAACATATCCAGTTATACAATGCATTTGGATGGACACCGCCGCAATTTGCACATTTGCCATTACTACTCAACAAGTAAGGTGCTATTTTCTTATTTCCTATTTCAAAGTATTGATTTATGGTCAGCAGTTAGTCAGAGCCATCAGCACAACTTTGTTTATTGCACCAGAACTATTTGTGTTGGATAGTTTTCAATATACAATTAATATATATTAAAGTGGCCATATGGATGAGAATTTAGTATTTATTTTGGATTTTTAATTGATAAAACAGCTTCACTATGTTTTTCTACTTGAAAAAATAATGTGATATAATCAGTAGTCAGTCAGTACCATGAACAGAACTATTTTTTGCTGAAATAGTTTGTCTAATATATGATTTCTCTCGTACAAATGATTTGTAAATTTTCTATTTTGAACTGAAACTGTTTAGATGTAGTTTAATTTTACTCTGCTGTGTTAGTACTGCTGCTACATTATACCTTCAACAGATATAAAAGAAACTGATAAAACGTTGTTTTAACGTACATCAGAGGCACCCGCTGTTGTTCTTGTATAAGTTGTATTGTTGTTTTTACCTGATTTTGTTTTCACGTGGAGTCTTTCGTTGTCTCACTTCATTCAAGCAAACAGACTGGTGTTTTTTGCAGGTTGTATATTAGAAATGCATAGACTGCATTATTAGTCTTATACAAATGTTTGGTATTTTTTTTCAGAGATGGTAGTAAATTGTCCAAAAGACAGAATGATATTGGTGTGGATTATTTACAGGTAAGTTTTCTTTTATTTAGATCATACTTCCAAATTCAAACCTGCTGTCATTTTTTATTTTTTGTAAAATTTAAGTTTTGCTGTTCGAGGTCAAAGTTCATATTTTATTGTCAACTATTCATTCCAGGACAAAGGTCACTCATCAGAGAACATCCTCAATCTGATCACTTTCTGTGGGGCAGGTTTTGAAGACAACAGAAAAATCAGGACTTTATCACAGATGGTTGATGAGGTAATAATATTCAAATTTTGTCAAGGGTGTTAGATATGAAATTTATTTGGTATACCAGGTGTTCTCTGTAGTGTTTTGTTGTATGCTATTCAAACTGTGACTGTCACAATGTCTACTTTTATAACTAAGATGTGCCCGCTGTATTAAAAGGTATGTATTAGAATTAGGACTTATCTTGGTGGTGCTTACCAATGAGAAATATCACAGAAGGAAAAAATATGCTTGTGGAAAAGGAGAAATATATGTTTTTATGTAGAAAGGGAGATATATACTTGTGAAAAGGTAGAAATCTGCTTGTGAAAAGTGAGAAAAACATGTATATATGTAGAAAAGGAGATACAGACTTGTGAAAGGGGATACAAGTACAGGTAAATTAATTGTCTTTAACTATTAAAGTATTACACTTCCTTCTATCTGAGGTTGTAAGCCTGGAATAGTGAAAAATTACTTATAAATATAAGCATTCAAAATATCAAACTTGTAAAGGGACATGGTCAGTAACTCCTGAGCATGTCTCATCATTTTTGTTTGAAATAAAAGGTTACTTATATTTTAGCATACATTATCACTTGTCTAAAAACCAGCAGTCACAATGGCAAAACTCCCACTATATTAACTGCTGTGATACTGTTTTTTCATACTCTATGAATAAAATGATGGCGTTTTATTCTTATATATTAGACAACAGTATCACAGTAGTTTATGTATGTGGTAAGAGTTTTGCCAGTGGCTGCAGGTTTTTAGACAAGTAATAGTGAATGGTAAAATATAAGTAACCTATTATTTGGAAATAAGAATGGAGAAAAAATACTTGCTGTTGCTGAACATGTCCCTTTACATTGTAGGTCCATCAATATCAAGCTCTGTATTATTACAGATGCAACAATGTATAGACCTCTGTTGAATTGTAATAAATTTCATAAGTTAGTATTAACAACTGATAATCTTTTATCTCAGTTTTTATTAGAGAGAGTTACCCAACACTCAGCTATTCTGGATATGGAAATGTTAGATTATATAAGTCAACAAGACATGCTGAATACAAGTCAAGTCACAGAGGGAATGCAAAAACTTGTCACAAAACTACGACAACTTGTCATAAACACATACCAAGAGAGGTAAGCATAATGTTATATGAATCCACAATCCGATGGCTATCCTACCTTGTCACACCTATGGTTTGGTATAATCCAATTGTATAGCTCAAACCATTTTATGATTTTTAGGGGGGAAAGAGTTACACCACATTATTCGTAATATCGTACACCCTGAACTAGTATGAAATCACCTGTTAGTAAATGTATTTGTGTAGCTGTACACATAATATTTTACAATAAATCCAAACAAACTGATTTTTGGGTCCATACCCAAAAATCATTGTTGTAATGCGATCACAATTTCAACCTGTTTCTGTACTACTTCTGGATAGAATCAACCCAAAATGAGCATGTACAATGTCCAATTATTGGTATTTTCAGTGAATTCATTAATGGTAATCGTATTACTGCAGCAATATTACTCCATGATTTACAACGAGAGTAGCTTTAATGATTTACTGTCATAATAATGATGTAATTAATCTTATCATATACCCAATATCGATTCCAATGCAATTCCGATGGAGAACACATAATCAAACCTGGGCAATAATTTTCCGTATCACGGCCCGGCACACTTTGCCCAAATATGGCAAGTGGCGCGCTCATCGATATCTGTTCACTCAGTGATTTGGCTTTGTTAATTTCTTCACTATTTTGATGTTTCTGTGAATATAATAATATTTCAGTGACAATTTATGTGATTGTGTGATACAAATGATGTTTCCGTGCCACTGCATGGGGTATATGATAAAAACTTTATGGTACAGATATGGGATTTGTGGACCTCGGTGGTACTGCTTACGAGCCCTCCTTAAGTTTGGCCCTTCTGCCAAACACCTCAGTCCACAAACCATATCCATAGGCCGTACAAATTAATGAATTATATTCTGATTTGAATTTACAGAATACAAGATAGTATCCAACTAAATAATGATAAACACTTACATAATATTATAGAAATTAGAAAGGTAAGTTACCAAGAATTCATTATGTTTATTTCAGATCTGATGGATAGTTCTTTTACCGTTGGAACGGGATTAAAACAATTCTATATCAAACAAGATTCCAGCAATTTCCATTTTTGTATATCTTTCACATTGTGATGATTTCAAATACATTTTATTTGTGGCATCGTTCTGACTTCCCAATATTTATGTATTAGCTGCATTATTTCTTAGTACATATTCACATGTCATAACTTATATTTGAATTTACATGTATATGATAGCAAATTAAGTTATGTAAATTGCAAGAATGTAGAACGGTGAACTGACTGAATAATAAATATTTGGAGGATATAGTGTTTGAGATTGTTAATAGAGAATTATAATATATTGGAGAATATATTGTTCATGGTTCCAAGAATCAGTAAGACAGTACAATATAGTTACTTTGGAACGGTAAATTGGAAATCAAGGAGACATTTCGATTCTACTACTACAGACCGTGATTACACAAGGATTTACATGTTATTATTCAGTATTAATGTCACTAGTAGTAATAATCTTTATTTATACTGGATAGTTCTTTAAGTATATAAACACTTGTCTCCCAAGAAGTCCAGTGAGGGCCATCCCTCGTGGGTTCAGTGTTAATGCAGGAGGAAACCGGAGTACCTGGGGAAAACCTTCGTTGTTCGGTAGAGTCAAACTGAACAACACTTTTCTTACTTACAGCGTTGTAAATTTAAACAAACCCTGAATGGGGTTCGAACCCTGACCACAGTGGTAAAAGGCAAGTGGTTTAACCACTCAACCACGGACAACCCGCAATATGTTCCTTTTATACATGTGGAGTCATGATGGTCAAATAGTTAGAGTGGATGGCTTGAATCTGTAGGTTATAGGTTCGAGCCCCGCCGTTACTGTTTGTTTCTGAATGGCTAAAATCCTTGGGCACGATTTGAACCTTGACTGTGCGTCAGTCAACCCAGCTGTATAAATTGGGGGATCTGGTAGGATAGAGGTTGAAATGCAAATGATTTAATCCTATGCACTTACAGAGGCTGCAATGGATTGTATGCTCCCCATGGAGTTGAGGAAGTATTAAGGGCTGTTGTGCTGCTATAGATCTGTACAGGGGCAATAATTATAAAGCGCTTTGAGCACAGAGTGGGAAAGACCAAAAAACATAAAATACTATGCATAGTTTGATTCGTAATCTATAGTTACTTTCCATTTTCAGCTTCATATCAAAAGTCTAAATGACTTGGTGTCTGACAAATACACATATTTATGGATTGCACCAGACACCAGCAGAGAGATAGTCAAGGGTATTCTACCACAACCAGGTACTGATTTCATTGAAATAATTTTGCAATGATTGAAGATGAATGGTGAATTAAAAAAGTCATTGCTGCCTTTATTGGTACAACTCAAAGATTCTGAAGTTTCTGTTTGCTGTCATAGAAACTGAGAATCATGAATCAGTGTAACTTTATGAGCAGGAACATGTTAGAAATATATATACCTGTCCATTAGAACTCAAAGAGCAAGAATCCTGGTTCCCATATGATATTCATGCACAAAGCAGAAAAATACTCAATATCAACAGCCTCAGGAGAACTTTGTTAAAATTATATGTCTTCAAGTCCACCTGGCAAGATTGATTTTATATATTTGCCATGTAGTGTGTTTTTATGTGCATTTTGTTAGCTTTGTTTGTTTGACATGTTTATGTGTTGTCTATTGTCTTTTTCTGGAGTTTTTCATTTTTTAGGAGCCGGTTAATGGGACTTGGTCTTCCATTAATGGGACTTGGTCTTCCATTAAATCAATAAATTAATAGAATAAGAAAAATAAACTAAAACATGATTTTCGTGAAATTTTTGTCTAATTTACAGACACATTTTTGCAACACTTTGTCAAATTATTCACTGAAGTTCCTGAAGGAGAATGGAAGCAGGAGAATCTTGCTAAACTCCTAAAATCTTTGAGGAAAAGAAAAGATTTTGACTTTCCACCATTCCCTAAAATGATGAAAGTGGTCAGGTACTCACTAACAGGACAAAAGGTAAATCTACAATTTATAGAAAACATGTCATCATTTGCCTCTTTTGGAGAGAGTTGTTGGATACACATGAGAAAAATGAATAAACAAATTTCCAAATTTAATTGGATGAATAAAGATTATTATTAAACCTTCCCTTAGGTGTGTATTTGGTATCAGTGGAGAAATATATACACTGGACAGAAAAATATAGTCACTTTGAAACAGGTACCTTGAAAATGAATACGACTTTTGGATCCTTCTATTCCAGACCTTACTCTTGCAAATCAAGGACCCTAGTAAACAGATCCAGACATTGCAAACATCGCATTCGTTTCCAAAGTACTGTTCCATAGTAACTATTTTACTGTTCCATAGTAACTATTTTACTGTTCCATAGTAACTATATTTTACTGTCTTATTGATTTTGGCGCCATCAACAATACATTCTCCAAATATACACATATTCAAGAATTTTTACATGGCCATTTTTGGAAGCATATATATATGTAAACTAATATAAAAGTTGATGAATTACTTGTATTCCACCCAATCAATAATATAAACGTATTACCTGAGTGCAAGCTGAGGTATCTGTCCACATGTAATTCATCATCATCATCATCATCATCATCTTCTTCTTCCATAACTGGCCACCTTCAACATGTTGAACATTTTGATAGTATGTGCACAACAGAAAATGAAAATGAAAATCAGCAAGTGTGACCTACAGTAAATAAATAGATAACAAGAAAATTGAATAATTGCTTAGTTGTTTAGATATGATGCCACTTGAGAGTTGAAAGCATCATGTGATCATACACTTACAATGATTGATTGTTCCAAGCCATGCCATTTTTCCTTGTCTAATTCCATACTAAACAAAATAAGCTGTAGAATTTATTCAGAAATAGAAAGCCTTAGTATACTGAATATGTATGTCTTTTAATCATTCCAGGAAGGTCCTGCTGTGGCAGAAATTCTGGAAATGTTGCTGAAAGCAGAAGTGCTAGAGAGAATAACAAGAATAATGAAAACTTAAAAGTTGTTTGTTTCTTTAAGATCTAAACTGGAGGGAATTGCAAATGTTATCATATTTGGACATAACTTTTCATTGTATTTTGCACAGTGAGATTGCAAACATAGTCACCCCAACCTCTGAAGAAACATTTCAATTTATGAAACAGGATCTTGTCAGAATAAAAGAGTGCATTTCTTACGAAAGACATGAAGTGAATAAATTGAACATGTCTTGAATTAGTTCAGAACTAAAACTCTTAAGAGTGTAAATAAATCACTCAGTCGTGGTCAAATTCGTGGTCAAAATCACAGACAAGTAGGAAATTCCTACTTGTCTGTGATCAAATAGAAAACCAGATTTTAATGGCAGTCGGGGTAGAAAAAGGACCACTGATTGGACAGGGGGATTTTGTAAGATAGCTGTAGTATTCAACTAAAAATGTGTTGGTATAGGCCTACACATCATGTATCATGTGTAATTGAGTAAATAAATCAAATTAAAATAATTGTTTTGTAGTATTATGTCAAGCGAAATTCAGTGTCAGTAAGAACCTGTTATCTCTGGAGCTTTATTAGGTCATGCTAGCATTATCTTTTTTGTCGTCCATCATACTAATTTCCTCTGCCATACTTTTCATTTTTCCACCATTTTAACATTCTTTGTTCAGTGACACTTTTCTTTTAGTTTGTCCAGTTATTCAGCCATATTTGTATTCACGGAAGGGTGTTCACAACAAGGTGCCATTTAAGTTGTGAGATGTAGCAGAAAGCGCTTTACACTTTTTGTCATAAAACCTTAGGATTTGGGTGTTTGAGACACACACAATTCTTGTTTGAAACACACACAAACCTTGTTCGAAACACACACAATCCTGGTCATAAGACCTTAGCATTTTGTGCATAGTGTTCTGTGTTAGAGTAAATTGTAGCATAAAACATCAAATGCTAAGCTCTTATGACCAGGATTCAGTGTGTCTCAAACAAGGATTGTGTGTGTCTCAAACAAGGATTGTGTGTGTCTCAAACACCCAAATGCTAAGGTTTTATGACAAAAAGTGTAAATTATTTCAGTATTAACAGTTGTCGCTCACTTTGCTTTATTAATGGAGAAATTATGTATTCTAGACACGATATTGAAATTACCATTAATCATCTGAAATGCCTTTTGGACAGTGTTGAAATCGAAGGAAGTATCACCGTGATGTATATTGTATGGCTGGATTTATACAGGAACAGTTACAATGCTATGGCCTACAGAGCTTTATTAGGGCCATTCTACCATTATCTTTAATTTATGTCTACTTCGCCATACTTTTCTTTATTCCTACTTTCGTCTGCGAGATTTTTCCATTTTTTCCACTTTCGACCACCATACTTTTTTTCTGTTATTGTAGAGAATGTAAACAGCAGTGACGTGACAGAGCATGATAACAACTAAAACAGTAATCATTAGTACGACAGACTATTGCCATACATTATACAACAACTGATTGGTCATTGTAGGTGCGAATGCATTCCATCCACATATCATATCTGGAGTGTCCATTAACAGCCCCATTTATCACAATGACATAAATCTTCAACTTATTGCATTATAAATTTTTTGGTCCATATGGGCCAAAAAATGGCCATTTATCACAATCTTCAATTTATCGTAATAATCTATATGCCAAATACAATGACCTTGAGTAAAGTTTACTGACCTTTCAATCAAAGTAGGGCATACTATGGTCAAATATGAATATGTTATTGGTAATAGTACTACGCATTGACACAAATAAATGGTAGATAATCATATATATATATATATATATATATAACTCGGTGAGTATCAATCTGCTATAAGACAGTGCTCTATACCGCAGTGGCAGAGCGTAATAGTTTTGGTAGTACTGGAACTCTTTCTTGGGTGTAACTCGGAGTTTCACGCATATTGCGATCATCAGACACTATGCGTGAAACTCCGAGTTACACCCAAGAAAGAGTTCCAGTACTACCAAAACTATATATATATATATATATATATATATATATATATATATATATATATATATATATATATATATATATATATATATATATATATATATATATATGAGGTGTTTATATTACAGCTTGGAGTAATTATACTGTCAGTACAATTACTTCAAGGTTACAGCGAATGAATAACATTGATATCACGAGAACATTTCATGAAAATGGCCTTAGATGACCCAACATTTCTCCCGGGCGAAGAATAATTTACTAATGGAATCTCTTATTCGAAAATCTCAAAGTAAAATCAGATCGCCTAAAAATGGTAAATCTTGCATTTATACAGCAAGGTATATAATGGAGGCAAGTAATAATCAATACATTAAGACTTCACCTTGTATGTAAAACGTGTCAAGACATGTGACCTTAATAACTAATGGCGCCAGCAATCACGGTGAAGAAAAAGGGCCCATATCTTTCAAGGGGAGGGGTTGTCTTATTTTTGACGTTGGTCGGAGTTCTGACTCTCCAAATCAAAGTAAACCTTGGGAGCAACACAAAATTTGTCATGGCTTCACTGCAATGATGTCAACTTCACATCTACCTATATACGACCCACTACACATTTAAAATGCCAAGTTTAAATTCTACTCAAAGGAAAAACTCATTTTTACCTAGGACCTTCAATTTTATCAACACCTTGCAAAACACTGACATATTTTCAAGTCTCAGTACTTTTAGAAAAGATGTCCTAAATGAAATAGTTGGTGTGTGAACTTAACGCAATTTCAGTAATTGTTATCTTCTTTTAATTTATTTTATTTCTATTTTTACTATTTTTGTAAATATTGTATGTATTTTAGTCTTTCCAATTTCAAAGTGTCTGTAAATGGGGTAATCCTGTAGACATCTCAAATAAATAAATAAATAAATAAATATATGATTATATGAGGCGGAAAGTAACCATGCTTTAATACCTTTCTCTATATATGAATATGTAATATATGAATAATTTACTGATAACGAGAGTAAAATTAATTTAATCATGGTGTTCAAGACAATTATTTATGTATTATTTGCTTTAAATAATGTGAATGGTTTGATATTTTAGGCCTCTAAATTACCTCCTACATGTTTCCATTTTCAAAAAAAGTGTTCATGGTTGGAGGGGGACACACCCTGCCCATGCAGCAGCTATTGGTGTGATGCTGTTCCCCCCCCATCATATCAATTCAGGGTTGATAGGAAAAGCCTTGTTGGCTAAATATATCCAAGTATAGGTTAGAGCTTAATGATATTTTTGTTGGCCATGGACTCTGCAGGTGTCGATTATTACTAGTACTGTTCATGTATTGTACCGTATTCGTGTATTGTAACATTGAATACAAGTGTGGTGGTGGTGGTGGTGGTGGGGGTGAGCTGTAAATTTAAAAAAAAAGTTGTACACTGACATCACAATGTATCATGGGGGGGGGGCAAACAGTTTAAATTTCATTGGGGGGGGGGCTTGTGCATTTTTAGAGCGCTGGCGTCACAAGTGTTAAAAATATATATTGACAAGTATTTTCTCCTCAAGCCCCTCCACCATGATAAATTCTGCTCGTTCCCTACTGACGTGACTGATCTACAGCACGAAGAACTAAAGAGTTGGGTCAATCCATTCAGGAATAAGAACGGGCTTCTGAAATCATGAAATCAGCATTTACCATCCTCAAAAAGATAAACAATCCTCGTCTTTTAAGAACAAACAACAGAGCATATAGCGGTGGTGGTTCAAGATATGTGTACAGCAAATACGCTCACGCTCCATCGCAAACTACTGCATTACTCGCTGGTCGAGAATGGCTACCTGGAGCGAGAAGCGACTTGTGTGAATATCCGAAATTCCTGCCTAGTCCTAGAGAAAACCTACCAGCTGAGTACGAATGCACATACTCTGATTCGTCGCAAAATACTCTACAAGATTTGGCGAGCGAAGTACGCGAGATATTAGATGATGAGCTGCACGTACACGGGGCGATTCTATTTCGTAAACTACCTCTGTCAAATGGAGCGACTTTCTCCAAATTTGTCAACGGTCTTGGATATACTATGATGGGATACGAAGAAGGGGGTACAGGCGTACGACATGTGCTATATAAGTATGTTTTAACAGCGAGCGATGATCCACCAAGTTATTGCGTCGAACCACATAATGAATTGTCGTATGCGCCACTTTACCCATCAAAGGTAAGATCCCATGGCTATTTGTGTTTCCCAGCACGTACTGTCTGTTCTTTGGGCAAGGTCCAAGGTCCCACTGGTATTTAAACTGTTTCCAACTGTGAGATAAAGCTTGTTTGTAACTGATGTTCAATGCTGTGGATCATTTGCTGTGTTTTTATTCTTTGATTATTAATTTCATTAACTTGTAATTGATTTACATCGTTATTAGGCACTATAAGAAGTTGTGGATTTGTACCAGTTTTCGTCACGATACAATCCCCATACCCGACCAATCCTTTATTGTTGTAGGCATGTTTCATGTCCAACAAGCAGATACAACATATCTAAGTCTGTTTGATTTAGGTTCACAAGTCAAGTGTTGTTGTGTGATCAGAGTAGTGATAATTCCTTAAAACCCAATCATAGGGAGGACCATGTCATTCTCAATGACTTGTTTATTTGGACACATATTTTTCTATATTGCAGGTCTTTTTCTACTGTGAGATACCTGCTCAGCCTGGTCATGGAGGGGAAACTGTAATGGTTGACAACAGAAATGTCTTGCCAAACATCAACACAGATCTTATTGAGAAATTGCGAAAGGTTGGGCTTAGATACACACGGCATCTACCACAACGACATCCCGAAGGGTATACCAGTTGGCAGGATGTAAGACTATTATTATAAATCTGAAATTGACCACATTGTTTTAGTCTGTGCTCATCAAAGCTAGCTGAGCTGTCTTTCCGAAGTAATGTAATGTAATGTAATGTAATGTAATGTAACGTAATGTAATGTTATGTTATGTTTAATTTATGTAATGTGAAGTACGACACAATATCATTTGAGGTGACATATAACACGATATGGTATGTGCCATGGCAAATCACGTGATAATCACACGCCATCAACGTCAAAAATTACTATCTACTACACACAATCTTCTGAAACCTTGAACATCATCCAGTGTGTGAAACTCCAGAATACTACTCATTTTAATCAGCAAGTAAAATACCATATATTGATATGGTTGCAACATGCATGTATACAAGTGCGCATGAGAGCATCTAAATATAAGAGTAATTATGAAAATTTCACATGCTTCGTCCGTTTTGATAGACATGTTACAATAAGTAAGTTCTAATATAATCTTTTAATAGGCATTCTTTACAGAAGACAAATCACAAGTCGAAAAACTGTTAAACGATCGCGGGATGCATTATAAATGGGACGAAGAGGGCGCACTATCATATTGGTACAACATGAAAGCATTTAACACTCATCCGAAGACAGGTGATTATTTCAACATACTAGCTGAACGTGTATTATCATGACTTAATGTACAATTTATAAATAAATAGCTCCCAAATTTGATATACATAAGGAGTATTTTAGACTGTCGCATGAGTACAGGGTGTGTGGTTTATCAACAATGAAAAGTGGGTTTGTTGAATTCGAAGGGCAGGACAACGTATACATAATTATAGTTATAATATACCTAGTGATAATGCTGTGCCATGATTCGCTAGAATCAGTCACGTGATAGGAAAATAGAAATTAAATTTTCCGCGTTTCGCTAGTATAGAGGAAAATTATTGTCTGGACGTTGTGAGAACAGCCAATGGGAGACGTGGAAAAAGTCACGTGGGTGACAGTATTTAAGTGAGGGAAGTGGGGATTTTGAACCATTCTAGGCCAGCACCCGTCACAGTGCAGCCAGTTTGTTTGAGCTTACAGGTCGTTTTGCCAAACATGGCTTCCTCGGATAAAACAGAACTCCAGGAACTTATCCAAACACAAGTTACCGAAGCAGTTTCACATACAAGCAAGCTACTCCTAACAGATTTGGAAAAATTAATGTCAGCCCGGCTTGACTCGTTAAAGAACGACCTCACCATTAGTCAGAAACGACTGTCCGATAATCAACTTGCAGCGGTGAAAGAACTCAAATCGAAGGACATGCCAGTTTTTCGAAAGAAGTACTGCGAGGAGCAATACAAATATAACGAAAAAGTTACGGAGAAGTTGATAGAGGCCACGCGACAATTGGATGAAATCCAAGGGAACCACCCCAACATTAGCTCAGCCAAATCAAACATAGTTGAAGGTATGCAACTAATTTGTCATCGCCAAAAGATGATACGCTTAGCGGACAACGAGGACTTAGGTTGGCGAGTCGTTCAAGAATACGAAACGCATGAACTTGCGTCAGACTCCGACGACGAAAAAAGAATCTACAAGGCAGTTTCCAGAGCCAAGGCAAAGCAAAGAGAAGATTCGAAGAAACGCAGAAACAAGAGAGGCTATCAAAATAGTAACAGATGGACCCCATACCAAGAACATTCACCACAGAGAGGGGCAGGGTGTAGAAGCACGTCTTCAAAACCCGACTATCTAGGGAGAAGACCTGGTTCATGTTTTGCCTGTGGAAAAACAGGTCATTGGCGGGCGGAATGCCCAGAGACACGGGCAGCAAATAAGATAAGTACATACTATAATCTAGGTACGGGTAATTTGGGCGTGGCCACCAATAACTGTGTCACTCGTGAAAATGTCAGCAGTAATGGGCATGTATTTGGGCAAAAATCCCTGGGACATGCAAGTACTCATACTTCTGTAAATTTAGGCTCAGAGTTCGTCCACTTTTGCTCTGAATCCACAGGTGTCTTTAAAAAGTCACATGCTAACATGGGTGCTAAAGTTCAGGGCGGTCCCGTTGGGGGAGGGGGCACCAACTCGGGCCACCAAACTAAGTATGTAGACTGTGGCAGTCACCACACTTTGAGAGATGCCGGCAATGCGAGCATTTCTAAACCGGGTGTTTTTCAAGAAAGTTCAGGGCTTGCAGCCGTTCCTTCTATGTTACCGGTCAACGTGAACACAATGGTCTTTAAAAGGCCGGTTGGCAGGCTTCGCGGAGCAATTGAATTTTGGAAAACTGCAGGGGCAAATGCGTACGTTTTAGACATTGTTCAGAACGGGTATAAACTGCCATTCAAGGAAATTCCAAGCAAGGTAATTCTTGAGAATAATAAGTCGGCGAAAGTACATGCTGACTTTGTCCAGGAAGAATTAGGTCGGTTACTTTTAAAAGGTTGTATAGCCGAAGTGGCGGAACCACCTCATGTTGTAAATCCATTGACTGTAGCAGTGAACAAGGTAGGCAAGGAGAGGCTTGTTCTCGATTGTAGACATATTAACTTGTCCTTGTACAAGTTTAAATTTCGTTTAGAAGGAGTGGAAACTGCAAGGCAAATGTTTGTGCCAGGTACATTTATGTTTACCTTCGATATTAAATCAGCCTATCACCATATCGAAATTTTTGGAGAGCATCAGGGATATCTAGGTTTTTCGTGGAAATTTGGTGAAATTCAAAAATATTTTGTATTCAAAGTACTGCCCTTCGGTGTGTCAACGGCACCTTACATTTTCACGAAGGTTACACGTACAATGGTAAACTGGTGGAGGGGTCAAGGTAAAGACGTACTCATGTATATAGACGACGGTATTGGCGGCACAGAGGGAGAAAAAAGGGCCGCGGAATTAAGCACACAGGTTAGAGCCGATATCGAAAGTTTTGGTTTTTTGTTAGCGGGGGAAAAGTGTCATTGGTTTCCTCAACTTAAAGTAGATTGGCTAGGCCACCAGCTTGACATGGAACAAGGTTTAGTGTTTGTGTCGGAAGAGAGAATCGTCAATCTCGAGGAAAGCTTAACTTTCACGATAAAACAAATTGCGTCAGGTCAGACACTGTTGGAAGCAAGAAAACTTGCAGCTCTCATTGGTCAGATTATATCGATGCAAGGTGGCATCGGACCTCTCGTTCGCCTCCGTACGAGGTCAATGTATTCTTGTCTTGAGAAAAGGGCAAGTTGGAATTCTATTGTAGAAATTGACAGTCTTGCATTAAGTGAAATGGTGTTTTGGGCCAAAAATGTCAGGGCTAACAACGGGTCAAAACTGTTATGTAACAGAGTGTGTGAAACCTATGCATACAGCGATGCATCAACAGGTGGTTACGGTGGGTACATTGTAAGTCAGGAAGACGGTGACACGATTGGTAGATGGTCACAGTTAGAAAGCCAGAAAAGCTCGACATGGAGAGAGCTTGAGGCTGTGCATCGGGTAATACAGAACAATGTAAAGTGCCTGGCTGGGCAAAACGTGCAATGGTGCACAGACAACCAGAACGTGGTTAGAATACTGCAGGCAGGCAGTAGAGTACCAGAATTACAGTCAACAGTTTTGAATATATCGGCTGTATGTGAAACAATAGAAACGGCAATAGTCCCAAAATGGGTGCCACGAAAAGAAAATTCGCAAGCTGATTGGCTCAGCAGGTGCACAGACAGTGATGACTGGAGTATCAACACGTCAGTGTTTAACATGCTTAATGGGATGTGGGGTACTTATACAATAGACAGGTTTGCAGCCAACTACAATACTAAGTGTACCAGATTTAATTCTCGGTGGTGGTGCCCAGGCACTGAAGCAGTAGACACCTTCTCCCAAGACTGGGGTCACATGGGAGACAATAATTGGCTAGTCCCGCCACCCAGGTTAATCCTAAGGGCACTGAAAAAACTAGAATGCGATCGGGCCAAGGGGACGTTAATTTTTCCCTGCTGGAAATCTGCTCCGTTTTGGCCTTTCCTGTGTCCGCAAGGAAACAGTTTTGCAGGCTTTGTTAAAGCCATTTTGGTACTTCCAACCATAGGTGTTATAAGCCCGGGCAATGGTAATAACGGCATCTTTAATGGGCAAAAACTGAACTTCGTTTTGTATGCCGCCCATGTTAGTTTTTGCTAGGCCTCTGGCTAGTAAGGGAGAATGTAATTACGTTCATTTTCTGTCTCCCCTTTTTCCAATTGCAGGTCTAAAGTTAGCAGACAGAGTGGAGAGCGCAGCATGTGGGAGCAAGGTCACCAGGGAAGTAAATCCCGAACTGCATCGTTTAGCCGGACAATTACCATACTACCTCTTAGATTCTCGTAGTGACAACACCGTTAAGAAGTATTTTTCTTATTTCAAGAAATGGGAAACTTTTATTTCACCGAAAGGGCAAAGTGCACTTCCAGCCAATCCAATTCACGTTGCCTTGTTTATTACACACTTATTAGAATGTAATGTATCGGCTTCAGTTATTTCTAGTCATGTCTACGGAATTAAATGGGCACACACCGTCTCAGGACTTGAGGATCCTACAACACATCCTTTCATTATAAGCCTTGTAGAAACTTCCAAACGGACACATCAGGCTCCAAAGTCAAGGAAAGACCCAGTTTCAGTAGAAGAAGTTCGTGCACTCTGTGAAAAATACAAAGACTCCACAGACTTGCTTATTATTCGGGATTTATGTATGATTTTGCTGTGTTTTACAGGTTTTCTCAGATTTAATGAAGTCAGCAATTTAAGGTGTTGTGACGTTACACTGTATGAAAATTATTTTCGCCTAAATATTACCCATAGTAAAACTGACCAGTATCGTCAAGGAAACAGCGTTGTAATTGCCAAAGTAGGATCTTTTGCATGTCCATTTGCTTTGTTACAGCGGTATTCAACCGCAGCTTCAATTAATTTTTGTATTTCCGATTTTCTCTTTAAACCAGTGGTTCGTTCAAAATCTGTCTGCAAGTTAGTGGGAAAAAACAAGAAGTTGAGTTATACTCGGGCACGGGAGACCATCGTTAGTCGCTTAAGGGAAGTGTGTGGCGCTAGCAGGGTGCTGGGGTTGCACTCACTGAGGGCAGGGGGTGCCACTGCCGCAGCAAATGCTGCCGTCGGGGATAGGTGTTGGAAACGCCACGGTAGGTGGAAGTCTGATACGGCTAAGGATGGGTACATTGAGGATTCCTTAGAACATAGATTAGAAGTCACTCAGAAGTTAGGTCTTTAAAAAAAAAAAAAAAAAAAAACGACTTCCCGTTCTTTAGATTCTATGTGACCGCTTGGCGACCTACCAATAAATGGTGTGTTTTTTTGGGCTGTGAAGCATTGGAGAGACATTAAATTTTCCGCGTTTCGCTAGTATAGAGGAAAATTATTGTCTGGACGTTGTGAGAACAGCCAATGGGAGACGTGGAAAAAGTCACGTGGGTGACAGTATTTAAGTGAGGGAAGTGGGGATTTTGAACCATTCTAGGCCAGCACCCGTCACAGTGCAGCCAGTTTGTTTGAGTTTTGAACTAATGTCAACTTAGTTAGTATTGCTCCTTTAGCAAAGGAGTTCAGTTCTAGGAACCAGAGCCAGTAAGGAAGACACCCGAAACCTCCCCAGATGTGCATTAGACAGTGTGTCGGGTACAGGTTTCCAGACTTTTTCCCAATGGGTTTTAGTCTGGTTTTTCCTGGGCGGTCTTTTGTACGGTAGAAGGGGCGATAAGGCTCAGTCTGTTTGTTTGTTGAAATGTTTCCTTTTCGTTTTAATTTTTTGAAAGAGTGTTTTGCAATTGTATCTTGCACTTTGTTACATCTGTTAATAAATTACACGGCCGGCATGCACTCATGTGACCGCTTGGCGACCTACCAATAAATGGTGTGTTTTTTTGGGCTGTGAAGCATTGGAGAGACTGACTATTTCCTATGGACCACCGCGCGTTCAGACAGCTTCTGACGATGTCGTCTGCCACCGCGAGTTCACAGCATGAGGTATATTATAAAACACATATTGCCTGGCCTATATTCGGGCTATAGCACCCGTTCATTACCCCGTCGTGACTGTGAGTTACCAGAATCACATGCTATTTCCCTCGGCCTTTGGCCTCGGGAAATAGCATGTGATTCTGGTAACTCACAGTCCCTCGGGTGTAATGAACGGGTGCTATAGCCCTCGTGGCCAGGCAATATGTGTTCAATATGACCGTCGTATCGTAGAAACGTAAAATCATCGTCGTAAATTCATCATCGTAAAATCATATAGACCTTTTTGCGGCAACTGTACTACAGGTATCGCTATTATTTTTCGTGGCGTCATATTATTGTAGAAAAATTATGGGCTTGGTTGCGATTATTGAAATAAATTCTTCTTGCCGTTTTTTGTGTTTAGTCAGGAAACTGGTTGTACATTATGCGTTACAACTTTTTAGGACTGAGAGCATCTATAGGTGTATACCCCCTGGAATGGTGGCCTCGCCAAGGGAAGTAGTAAGTGTTTAGTGACCCAGAGAAATTACCCACACCCTTTCAGAGTTGAACAAGAGCAAATTACCACTTTGGCAGGCCATGTGTTGCAATATTCAATAATTTATGCATACAATCACTTTCGTATTCTTAAAATTCATGTTTTCATCCATTTGTTAATTTACATATTTGTATTCTTAAAATCGTTCTCTGCATTGCATTTGTATTCGTAAATTTCATGAAGTACTCATAAATTGTATTGGTTAATTTCGTGAACGTTGAGGTGGAAGAAATGGTTGATATAGTTTTCAATTGTAATTAGTTGTTTACGTACAATTCCATATAATTTGCAATTGGTACATACATTGATAATAACAAAGTTCATGTGCTCTATATAGCTTGTTGATGTGGGTATTTTAATGAGGTATTTGCATAATTGAAAACTTTCGGCTACAGAACAATATCTTGAGTATACACGCTTCAAATTAAGGGTATATGATGTATGATAGCTTCAGCTAAGAATTTTGCATTCCAACAATTACTGTGTATAGGAACAAAAATCTAAAGGTTCTGCCCTTACGGACGGCATTCAGCTGGTTTAATATATTTTGCAGGAGAGGAAGTCTGGTTTAATCACATCACAGGACACCATGCATCGTACTACAAAGCTCATCCATCATGGGCACATCTCGACATCCCTGACAACAAATTTCCTGCTCACTGTTACTACGGAGATGGTAGTGAAGTCGAGAAAGAAACTTTGCAGCACGTCCGGAATGTTACATGGAGTGCAGCAGTTGGGTTTCAGCTGCAGAAAGGAGATGTCATAGCGTTTGATAATATATACGTTCAACATGCGAGACTTGGTTTTGTTGGGGAACGAAAACTTCTCGCTAGCCTAACTAAAGACTGAACACTATATTCGACAAAAAGACTAGATGCTTTACTTTGTAGGTACATGGTATATTGTACATTGTATTTTAAAACTATCTAACTACGACCAAGTTGATATGTCTGGAGGGAAAGCGTCCGCAATGGAAACACCACAGTAATCAGCCAAGCAGTTTTTATCCCCTGAAGGAATGCGTCTGTCTGTCTGTCCGTCCGTCCGTCCGTCCGTCCGTCTGTCTGTCTGTCTGTCTGTCTATGTGTGTACTTATTTATGCATGTATGTATGTATGTATGTATGTATGTATGTATGTATGTATGTATGTGTGTATGTATGTGTGTAAATGAGAATGAAAATCAGCAAGTGTGACCTACAGTAAATAAATAGATAACAAGAAAATTGCATAATTGCTTAGCTGTTTAGATATGATGCCACTTGAGAGTTGAAAGCATCATGTGATCATACACTTACAATGATTGATTGTTCCAAGCCATGCCATTTTTCCTTGTCTAATTCCATACTAAACAAAATAAGCTATAGAATTTATTCAGAAATAGAAAGCCTTAGTATACTGAATATATATGTCTTTTAATCATTCCAGGAAGGTCCTGCTGTGGCAGAAATTCTGGAAATGTTGCTGAAAGCAGAAGTGCTAGAGAGAATAACAAGAATAATGAAAACTTAAAGGTTGTTTGCTTCTTTAACCCTTTCATGACTAGAGACGAGTTTTAAATAATATGGGGACCCAATTTATATGAATATTTTCATAATCACAATAATATTACTTTATTAGGAAGTAACATTTCTTTAATTCCAGTCTAAAATGAAGTTGATATATGCCAAAAACTTACATAAAACAAGAATTTTGTCCAAACAATTTTGGCGGGAATGTTTTCAGTATTGAAGGGGTTAAGATCTAAACTTGAGTGAATTGCAAATGTTATCATATGTGGACATAACTTTTCATTGTATTTTGCACAGTGAGATTGCAAACATAGCCACCCCAACCTCTGAAGAAACATTTCAATTTATGAAACAGGATCTTGTTAGAATAAAAGAGTGCATTTCTTACGAAAGACATGAAGTGAATAAATTGAACATGTCTTGAATTAGTTCAGAACTAAAACTCTTAAGAGTGTAAATAATCATTCAGTCGTAGTCAAATTCGTGGTCAAAATCACAGACAAGTAGGAAATTCCTACTTGTCTGTGTTCAAATAGAAAACCAGATTTTAATGGCAGTCGGGGTAGAAAAAGGACCACTGATTGGACAGGGGGATTTTGTAAGATAGCTGTAGTATTGAACTAAAAATGTGTTGGTATAGTCCTACACATCATGTATCATGTGTAATTGAGTAAATAAATCAAATTAAAATAATTGTTTTGTAGTATTATGTCAAGCAAAAGTCAGTGTCAGTAAGAACCTGTTATCTCTGGAGCTTTATTAGGCCATGCTAGCATTATCTTTTTTGTCGTCCATCATACTTGTCTTTTTTCCTAATTTCCTCTGCCATACATTTCATTTTTCCATCATTTTAACATTCTTTCTTCAGCAACACTTTTCTTTTAGCTTGTCCAGTTGGTCAGCCATATTTGTATTCATGGAAGGGTGTTCACAACAAGGTGCCATTCACGTTGTGAGATATTACCCTACGGAACATGTCTATGAAATTTCGTTTGAATAGATGCAGCCGTTTTTTCGGAAATCGTGATACACACACACGCGCGCGCGCGCGCGCGCGCACGCACGCACGCACGCACAGACACACAGACTTCATCGGTATATCATCACCTTCCTTACGGAAGGTAAAAACAGTAATCATTAGTACGACAGACTATTGCCATACATTATACCACAGATAACTGTGATTATACTACAACTGCTTGGTCATTGTAGGTGCGAATGCATTCCATCCACATAGCATGTCTGGTGTATTCATTCAAAGCCCCTTTTATCACAATCTTCAATTTATCGTAAGAATCCACATGCCAAATACAATTTGGTTCCCATGGGTCAAAATGATTTTCGCATTATGAATTTTTAATGAATGGCCATTTATCACAATCTTCAATTTATCGTAAGAATCTATATGCCAAATACAATAAGGCACGACTGCCTGTGCCTGGGACCCTATTTTGCATATGACTGACTGACTGACTGACTGACTGACTGACTGTATGTTTTGAGGTGGAGAACTTGTGATGACTCACTGGCAAGTAATCACCAAAATATAAACATTCCCTATCTGGGTTGTTCACATGCAAATGCCGCATATTTGAATAATCCTGAGTGACACACAATCAAAACAGCTGTTTGCAGGGGAATTTGTCTCATTTTGAAAGTTTTTTTTCATTCTATGAAACAAACATTGCTTTTCAACTAATTTGTGGATCAAGTTACCATCCTACGACATTCACAAACAATTTGTACACGATACATGACATGTGTGTTTCTCGGAGCACATAAAAAATTCTGAAAACAAGACCCAGAAGCTAGTGCTCTGTACAGCAGTTTGAATTTCCCGCATTTGCATAGATTAGCCATAATCCTCTTTATATAGGGCAGTTCTATGTAAGTCCATTTTGTATGCATCTCGCTTGCAACCATGCAACTGTCCAAAGCCCTAGTTGCAAGTGTTCTATATAATGTATGACACACATCACTAATATTACAGTCAATATAATCTAAGCCCAGTAAAAGGTGTTTAATGGTAATTTCAATATCGTGCTTAGAGTGCATCATGTTTTGAATTCCATGCTGTAACTTAAACTCATAACAAATCAGTGTGGAGAACTCGGACCGAAGTAGAAAAAATGAAGAAAAGTATGGCGGACCTTGCTAGAGAAAAAGTTAAAAGTATGGTGGACAAAAGTGAGAGAAAAAAGTATGTCGGACGAAAGAGAAAAAAGAAACGTATTATGGACAAAAGTTGAAAAAGAGAAAAGTAAGATGAACGAAATGTATTCTGTTTTTTAGCTGACTTAATATACTCTTGTGCCAGTGGCCTGAATTCCATGAGCTTGAGTAAAGTTTACTGACCTTTCAATCAAAGTAGGGCATACTATGGAATTCACTAAAATCATGAATATGTTATCGGTAATAGTACTAGGCATTGACACAAATAAATGGTAGATAATCATATGACGTGTTTATGTTACAGCTTGGAGTAATTATGCTGTCAGTATAATTACTCCAAGGTTACAGAGACTGAATAACATTGATATCACGAGAACATTTCATGAAAATGGCCTTAGATGACCCAACATTTCTCCCGGGCGCAGAATAATTTATTTGGAATCTCTTATTCGAAAATCTCAGAGTAGAATCAGATCGCCTAAAAATGGTAAATCTTGCATTTATACAGCAAGGTATATAATGGAGGCGAGTGGAGTAATAATCAATGCAGTAAGACTTCGCCTTGTATGTAAAACCATAGACAGTGGAGGGGAGACTCTCCCCTCCACTGTCTATGGTAAAACGTGTCAAGACATGTGACCGTAATAACAAATGGAGCATTCACTGTTTAAGGCCATGGAGCCAACAAATCAAAACGGGGTCACTGTGAAGAAAAAGGGCTCATCACTTTCAGGGGGAGGGGTTGTCTTATTTTTGACGTTGGTCGGAGTTCTGACTCTCCAAATCAAAGTAAACCTTGGGAGCAACACGAAATTTGTCACGGCTTCACTGCAATGATGTCAACTTCACATCTACCTATATACGATTATATGAGGCGGATAGTAACCATACTTTAATACCTTTCTGTTTATATGAATATATAATATGAGATAATTTACTGATAACGAGAGTAAAATCAATTTAATTATGGTGTTCAAGACAATTATTTATGTATCATTTGCTTTAAATAATGTGTATGGTTTGATATTCTATGCCTCTAAATTACCTCCTACATGTTTCCATTTTCAAAAAAAGTGTTTATGGTTGGAGGGGGACACACCCTACCCATGCAGCAGCTATTGGTGTGATGCTGCCCCCCCCCCATCATATCAATTCAGGGTTGATAGGAAAAGCCTTGTTGGCTAAATATACCCAAGTATAGGTTAGAGCTTAATGATATTTTTGTTGCAAAACCCACATTTCTTTGTGATGAAATTTATACTGGCCGTGGACTCTGTGCAGATGTCGATTATTACTAGTACTGTTCATGCATTGTACCGTATTCATGTATTGTAACAATTGTACATTGAATGTAAGTGTGGTGGGGGATGAGCTTTAAATTTGAAAAACAGTTGTACACCGACATCATAATGTATCATGGGGGGGGGGGGGCAAACATTTTAAATTTCATTTCGTGGGAGGCTTGTACATTTTTAGAGCGCTGACGTCACAAGGGTTAAAAAAGTATTTTCTCCTCAAGCCCCTCCACCATGATAAATTCTGCTCGTTCCCTACTGACGTGACTGATCTACAGCACGAAGAACTAGAGTGTTGGGTCAATCCATTCAGGAATAAGAACGGGCTTCTGAAATCATGAAATCAGCATTTACCATCCTCCAAAAGATAAAACAGCCTCTTATAAAGACTAACAACAGAGCATATAGCGGTGGTGGTTCAAGATATGTGTACAGCAAATACGTTCAAGGTCCAGCGCAAACTACAGCAGTACTCGCTGGTCGAGAATGGTTACCTGGAGCGAGAAGCGACTTGTGTGAATATCCAAAATTCCTGTCCAGTCCTAGAGAAAACCTACCAGCTGTATACGAATGCACATACTCTGAATCGCCACAAAATACTCTACAAGATTTGGCGAGCGAAGCACGCGAGATATTAGATGATGGGCTGCACGTACACGGGGCGATTCTAATTCGTAAACTACCTCTGTCAAATGGAGCGACTTTCTCCAAATTTGTCAACGGTCTTGGATATACTATGATGGGATACGAAGGGGGAACAGCCGTACGACATGTACTGTATAACCATGTTTTAACAGCGAGCGATGACCCACCAAGCTATTGCATCGAACCACATAATGAATTGTCGTATGCGCCACTTTACCCATCAAAGGTAAGATCCCACTAGTGTTTCCCAGCACGTACTGTCTACTCTTTGGGCAAGGCCCAAGGTCATATCCTATAATAGTGTATTGTTTCGTTTCGTTTGTTTGGGTACACCTAACAAACCCTGCTGGGGAGTTGTTAATGGTACAAAACGTAAAAGGAAAATAATAATAAAACTAATAAACTATCTAAAAGAAGCATTACATATCATTATAAAACTAATGAACTACAAAAGCTATTCAATGAAAAGAAAGAAAAATAATGTATGGTAATTAGACAGATTAATGGAGATGTATATTTTATTATGTATTACAATTATTTTGTAGATGGTGGTCTCTTTGTATATTACTTAATTTGATATTTGCCAAGTGCAATAATTAGATTTGTGTTGCTCATTGTTTCTTTAAACTTTTATTCTTCTGGTAAGTTTCTAAAATTATCAATATATATATATATATATATATATATATATATATATATATATATTAGCTTCATTAAATAGGTCTTGCCCGTGTAAATCATAAATGCGACATTGTAGAACAAATTGTTTTTCGTCTTCTATTTGTGTATATTTTACATAATCTACTTTTTGCTGGTATTTTGTTGCTACGGTCTTTTTCAATTTCAAGCTTGTGGTCGCTTAGTCTAAATTTACTGATTATTACTCTTGGTTGAGGATTATTTAATTTTATTAGATAAGGTGCGTGCTTAAAATCTGATTTAATGAGTTTGTATGTTCTAATTTTACTGTTATTATTTCCATTTTCCCCTCACTGTTATTCAAACTGTTTTCCCACTGTGAGATGAAGCGTGTTTGTAACTGATATTCAATGTTGATCACTTGTGGTGTTTTTATTCTTTTATTAAATTCGTGAACTTGTAATTGACCTTACATCGTTATTAGGCAGATAAGAAGTTGTGCATTTTTACCAGTTTGTCTTGTTTTCTTTGTTGATATCGAAATTTTCTCGTAATATGTTGCTTTTTGTATTCATTAGATGAAATTTTTGTATTTGATTTACTCGGTAAACGACCGTTCCTGAGGTTTAATTTGGTTCAAATCATAAGCAAAATATTTTTGGACCCCCCTTTCAGACAATCAGGATTTTCATGGCCCCTTTCAACCCTCAGTTTTTTTCATGCCTCCCAATGTCTACACATCCCCCCCCCCCGCTGTAAATTCTGACCCAAACGTTGGATCAGGCCAGAAAAATAAAAACAGGCTGTTGAACGGGCAGTGCAGTCTAGCCCATCATATTGGGTAGGTAGGTCGATTTATTTTACAATGTTGGACAAGGGTGTAACAACAAACCATATATAACGATGGCAAAACATTTCAAAAAATTGAGTTTATATAGTACTTATTCAGTAATTTCTTTTATCTCCTGCAATATATTTGTCTATATGGCAATATATTTCCATCAGCCCTACGGTTAGGAAATGTACACAATTTACGGTTAAACAAATTTTGTAGCTCCCCCCTCCACCCCTCCTTTCAAAAATGAAACTCCAGAATTATTTTAGCCAGCTACAGGTAGTGTCTTGCAAATTTCTTGGTTTGAACCTTGACAATAAACTCTCATTTACACATCATACTACAGCTAGCAGCTGTCCAAGAGAAATGCCAACAGCGTTTACACGTGCTTTGCCGGTTGGGCTCTTTCAACATAGATGGTAAACTGAGTCTGCTACTCTATCGTAGCATTATTGAACCTCTTTTAACTTATTGTAACATATGTTATTTCCCTCTGCTCTCTGTTGTCAATCTAAATAAACTTCTGAAAATTTCTTTCACTGCTGCTAAAATTGTGAGCCTGCCTACTCCTGCTCTCTCCGATCTTACTGATCGTGCAATACCGCGCAATGCACGTGTGATTGCTGTTGACGATAAACATCCACTTTATGCATATTTTGATATTTTCCCATCTGGCCGAAGATACCACTGTCTGAAATGTTCCAAAGTTCGTTACAGCAAGAGTTTTGTCCCGTCAGCCGTCAGATTGTTAAATCAATGCTAAGTTGTATTTGTGTACTAAGTGTATTTTTGTATTTTTATTTGTGTAGTTGTGTCACTTGGACTTTGGTGAGTTGTATACTACATATCCTTGAGGACCAATAAATAAATAATAATAATAACTCCTTCTGTCACCTACGCTACGAAGGATATATAAAATTATATGGTACAGTGTTGCATTAAAATAACAGTGATAACCAACTAAACAAGAATAGCCCGAACGAGATTACTTTACAAAGGATCTGAATTTCACATGCATAAGGAGATATTTTACATAATCTACTTTTTGCTGGTATTTTGTCTCATAATGAGCTCTAACCTATACATGGAGGTACTTAGCCAGCCACCTTCCATCTTGATTTGGGAGAAAGACATTATCCTGTGATTAGTGATTGGTCTGTAGTCTAGACGCTACCCGTGACTTCAAATCTCTTCTCATGTCTACCTCTATAAGGTGGTTCATGATTTCTAATTGTGGTAGTCGGGGTGATTAAACGGTACATAGTATCCTTCTGACTTTTCTTGTCATTTCATATTAGGCATTCAGCAATTACTTTTTTTATTTATTAAACTTTTTTAATATTTGACTTTTTTGACTGACCATCCAATCCATCATTTTCCGCGATGAGAAACATAGAAATGTGGGTCAAAGTTCCAGAATACAATTATTACATCCTGGATATTCTTACATGTAAAATCAATGTCTTATTATTCAATAATAATAATAATAATGCGAATTTATAATGAGTCTTTTCTCCTGAGAACTCAAGGCGCTCACAATTATTGGCACGAATAAATGAATGGCGGCACAACAGCCCTTTATACTTCCTTAACTCCAATGCCAATTACATTGTAACCTCTATCCTACCAGGTCCCCAATTATATTGCTTGGTTGACTGGGGCACAATCATAGTTCAGATCTTACCCAAGAACTCCAGCCATTCAGAGACAAACGGTTGCGACAGGCCTCGAACCTGCAACCTGCAGATTCCAAGCCGCGGGATCGTTATTCCAAGCTGACCATGCTAATCCACCATGACTGATACTTCTGCCAACCGTGTAGTCTGTTTATTTAATTTGATAAATAACAGTGTGATGCACAACTGAATTACAATGCACTCGGATATTCATCTGCTATTATATGTAATATCTCTTTCAATAATTTATTTATTTGGACACATATTTTTCTATATTGCAGGTCTTCTTCTACTGTGAGATACCTGCTCAGCCTGGTCATGGAGGAGAAAGTGTAATGGTTGACAACAGAAATGTCTTACCAAAAATCAACACAGATCTTATTGAGAAATTACGAAAGGTTGGGCTTAGATACACACGGCATCTACCACAACGACATCCCGAAGGGTATACCAGTTGGCAGGATGTAAGACTATTATGATAAATCTGAAATTGACCACATTGACTTTTAGTCTGTGCTCATCAAAGCTCGGTGAGCTGTCTTTCCGAAGTAATATGGTGTAATGTAATGTAATGTAATGTAATGTAATGTAATGTAATGTAATGCAATGCAATGTAATGTAATGTAATGTAATGTAATGTAATGTGAATTATGACACAATATCATTTGAGGTGACATACAACACGATATGGTATGTGCCATGGCAAATCACGCGATAATCACACGCTATCAACGTCAAAAATTACTATCTACTACACACAATCTTCTGAAACCTTGAACATCATCCAGTGTGTGAAACTCCAGAATACTACTCATTTTAATCAGCAAGTAAAATACCATATATTGATCAATTGCAAAATATACAGACTGGCTGCAACATGCGTGCATACATTTCAAGTGCGCAAGGAACACCTAAATATAAGAATAATTATGAAAATTTCACACACTTTGTCAGTTTTGATAGACATGTTACAATAAGTAAGTTCTAATATTATCTTTTAATAGGCATTCTTTACAGAAGACAAATCACAAGTCGAAAAACTGTTAAACGAACGTGGGATGCATTATAAATGGGACGGAGATGGCGCACTATCATATTGGTACAACTTGAAAGCATTTATCACTCACCCAAAGACAGGTGATTATTTCAACATACAAGCTGAACGTGTATTATCATGACTTAATGTACAATTTATAAATAAATAGCTCCCCAAACTTGATATACATAAGGAGTATTTTAGACTGTCGCATGAGTACAGGATGTGTGGTTTGTCAACAATGAAAAGTGGGTTTGTTGAATTCGAAGGGCAGGACAACGTATACATAATTATATGACGGTCGTATCGTAGAAACGTAAAATCATCGTCGTAAATTCATCATCGTAAAATCATATAGACCTTTTTGCGGCAACTGTACTACAGGTATCGCTATTATTTTTCGTGGCGTCATTATATTATTATAGAAAAATTATAGGCTTGGTTGCGATTATTGAAATAAATTCTTCTTGCCGTTTTTTGTGTTTAGTCAGGAAAATGGTTGTACATTATGCGTTACAACTGTTTAGGACTGAGAGCATCTATAGGTGTATACCCCCTGGAATGATGGCCTCGCCAAGGAAAGTAGTATGTGTTTAGTGACCAGAGAAATTACCCACACCCTTTCAGAGTTGAACAAGAGCAAATTACCACTTTGGCTGGCCATGTGTTGCAATATTCAATAATTTATACATACAATCACTTTCGTATTCTTAAAATTCATGTTTTCATTCATTGGTTAATTTACATATTTGTATTCTTAAAATCGTTCTCTGCATTGCATTTGTATTCGTACATTTCATGAAGTACTCATAAATTGTATTGGTTAATTTCGTGAACGTTGAGGTGGAAGAAATGGTTGATATAGTTTTCAATTGTAATTCGTTGCTTACATACAATTCCATATAATTTGCAATTGGTACATACATTGATAATAACAAAGTTCATGTGTTCTATATAGCTTGTTGATGTGGGTATTTTAATGAGGTATTTGCATAATTGAAAACTTTCGGCTACAGAACAATATCTTGAGTATACACGCTTCAAATTAAGGGTATATGATGTATGGTAGCTTCAGCTAAGAATTTTGCATTCCAACAATTACTGTGTATAGGAACAAAAATCTAAAGGTTCTGCCCTTACGGACGGCATTCAGCTGGTTTAATATATTTTGCAGGAGAGGAAGTCTGGTTTAATCACATCACAGGACACCATGCATCGTACTACAAAGATCATCCATCATGGGCACATCTCGACATCCCTGACAACAAATTTCCTGCTCACTGTTACTACGGAGATGGTAGTGAAGTCGAGGAAGAAACTTTGCAGCATGTCCGAAATGTTACATGGAATGCAGCAGTTGGGTTTCAGCTGCAGAAAGGAGATATCATAGCGTTTGATAATATATACGTTCAACATGCGAGACTTGGTTTTGTTGGGGAACGGAAACTTCTCGCTAGCCTAACTAAAGACTGACCACTATATTCGACAAAAAGACTAGATGCTTTACTTTGTAGGTACATGGTATATTGTACATTGTATTTTAAAACTATCTAACTACGACCAAGTTGATATGTCTGGAGGGAAAGCGTCCGCAATGGAAACACCACAGTGTGTTCATTTTCAGCGAGGCTAAAACGCTTCGCTTGATTCTAAATCTGGTACATACATCCTTTGGGGTTAAATGGCTACAACTGATTAGTTTTTGGGCGAGATTTATGCAAGAATATTAGCATAATTAACATACACAATGTTCGATATTGCGATAGATATAATACCTGCCTTGAAATCTTTCTATCCTCGTATATACAGTCTGACTGTCTAGTGGGGCTCTTTATGTAAACTACGATTACTAATAACATACGACAGTGGAGACCGAACTTTCACACAAACTAAAACTGTTATGTTGATACAAGCTATTTAATGAACATAAGTACTCACAGTAGGGTGGTGTTTCTATTCATGATCATGCAGTGTACATTTTATGGGACGTAGAATACAGGGGCACGTATTATTGCTTAGATTGCCGTTTTCTAAGGAAAATATCGTACGAATCCTGCTGCTACAAATGCATCAATCTCTATACTAGTAAAAATATTAGTTTTTCCTTACAGGTAGGAATATATAGTCAAAAGGTTGTTGTATTTAGTCTGTAGACCAGGAGAACAACTATCTAAGAAATATTACACGCCCCTGTGACTTAGAGTGTTCACACTATCTTGATTATCTGGTCATTATATCTGCACAACAGAGGAATCGTTTTCACCAATTTGTATATCGAGGCTGCCCGTTGGACAAGGTCGCGAACCTCACCTGCGGATAGGGTATGCAGCACCTGTGGGGTTATTGAAGATAAGTGTCATTTCCTTTTAGTGTGTACAAAATATGGTCTGTATGATTAGACTGTCGACAGTCGCTCGCGCCATTTTTACCATACGTTTTATCTAAACTTAAGTCGTTGCGGCCCTCCGATCCGGCGCAATACTACTATAATCGCATACTGATATCGAGGGCCGAAGGCCCGAGTGAGTCGCTCGGGCCTTCGCCCCTCGATATCAGTATGGGATTATAGTTAGTGTAGTGTTATGCCGGATCGGAGCACGGCGACAACTTAAGTTTAGATAAACCGTGGGGGGAAAAAATGGCGCGAGCGACTGTCGACAGTCTAGACCTTGATAACTAATGGAGCATTCAGGACCAGCACATCCTGAAGGGGTCATAGTGGCCAAGGAAGGGGTCGTCAATTTCAGAGGGAGGGGTTGTCTTATTTTTGACATTGGTCGGAATTATGGCTCTCCAAATCAAATAATTTTATCATACCTTGAGAGCAAAACAAAATTTGTCACGATTTCACTTCAATGGTGTAAACTTTATTTTTAACCAACATCTACCTATATACGAATATGAGGCAGATAATAAACATGCTTTGATATCTTTTTCTCTATATATGAATATATAATATATGAATAATTCACTGATATTGAGAGTAAATTGATTTAACTATGGTGTTGAAGACAATTATTTGTGTATCATTTGCTTTAAATAATGTGTATGGTTTGATATTCTATGCCTCTAAATTACCCCTATATGTTTCCATTTTCAAAAAAGTGTTCATGATTGGAGGTGGACACACCCTGCCCATACAGCAGCTATTGGTGTGATGCTGCCCCCCTCTCTCACATCACACCAGGGTTGAAAGGAAAAAGCCTTGTTGGCTAAATATATCCAAGTATAGGTTAAAGCTCAGTAATTTTTTGTTGCAAAGCCCACATTTCTTTGTGATTAAATTAATACTGGACTCTGCAGAAGTCGATTATTACTATACAGTTCATGTATTGTACCTATATACCTAGGCCGGTTGTACAATACCAATGTGGTGGAGAGGAATGCGCTGTAAATATTAAAACGAATGTACACTGAAATCACAATGTAACATTTTGTGTGTGATGGGAGGGGAGCACTAACATTTTAAATTTCATTTCGGGGGAGGTTTGAACATTTTTAGAGCGCTGACGGCACCAGGGGTTACAAAAAAATATTGACTGAAGTATTTTCTCATCAAGCCCCCCCCCCCCCCCATGATAAATTTTGCTCGTTCCCTACGGACGTGGACTGATCTACGACTACAGCACGAAGTACTCCAGAGTTGGGTCAATTCATGATTTATGAATACGAATAGCTTCTGAAATTATGAAATCAGCATTTACCATCCTCCAAAAGATCAAACAGCCTCTTATGAAGACTAACAACTGTTACAGAGCATATGGCGGTGTTGGTTCAAGAACGAGATATGTGTACAGCAAATACGTTCACGCTCCACCGCAAACTACTGCATTACTCGCTGGTCGAGAATGGCTACCTGGAGCGAGAAGCAACTTGTGTGAATATCCAAAATTCCTGCCTAGTCCTAGAGAAAACCTACCAGCTGTATACGAATGCACCTACTCTGACTCGTCGCAAAATACTCTACAAGATTTGACGAGCGAAGTACGCGAGATATTAGATGATGAGCTGCACGTACACGGGGCGATTCTATTTCGTAAACTACCTCTGTCAAATGGAGCGACTTTCTCCAAATTTGTCAACGGTCTTGGATATACTATGATGGGATACGAAGGGGGTACAGGCGTACGACGTGTGCTATATAAGCATGTTTTAACAGCGAGCGATGATCCACCAAGTTATTGCGTCGAACCACATAATGAATTGTCGTATGCGCCACTTTACCCATCAAAGGTAAGATCCCTCTTGTGTTTCCCAGCACGTACTGTCTATTCTTAGGGGCAAGGCCCAATTGTCCTATCCTATAATAGTGTATTGTTTCGTTTTTCAGCTGCAGTGGTCTGAGGTTAACTTGAGTACACCTAACAAAACCCTGGGGAGTTGTGTACAAAACTGTCATGAATTTGTACTTTAGACATGTCACCAAACACCCAGTTGGAGAGAATCTTATCATTGCAATAGCTGACATGGGTGTCAAGACAATAATTTAGACGTGCTTTCATAAATTTACGCCATCTCGTTTCAATAGGCATTGCTATCATTTTCCCCGAGAATAAGAGAGTTTGGTAATGAGGGCATCACATTTTAGATAAGACGGAAGAATGTCTTGACTCTACATGTTTAGTATTTAATAAGATAGCGAGTCTGGAAAACAATTGTCCTCAAGGCGTCCCTTTGTTTCAAATTCACGGATGTAGTCATTCACGTAATTTACATATAGTCATTTTTAGACAAAAGACATTCCAAGTTTTCCTGTAAAGAGATTTGTAAAATTTAAGGCAGTCGAATGCTGGCCCTGGGAGGTAATAAAACTAATGAACTACAAAAGCTATTGAATGATAAGAAAGAAAAAAATATTGTATGGTAATTAGACAGATTTATGGAGATGTATATTTGATTATGTATTACAATTATATGTAGGTGGTGGTCTACATAAGTGCAATAATTAGATTTGTGTTGCTCATTGTTTCTTTAAATTTTTGTCCTTCTGGTAAGTTTCTAAAATTATCAATATAGATATATCAGCTTCATTAAATAGGTCTTGCCTGTGTAAATCATCCCTTTTTTCTAACTCCAATTGCAGTCTCTATAAGCGCATAGGTTTAAAGCATTCACATTGTAACCTCTATCCTACCAGGTCCCCAATTATACAGGTGGGCTGACTGAGGCACAATCATGGTTTAAATCTTGCCTAAGAATTTTAACCATTCAGAAACAAACGGTAGCGACAGGGCTCGAACCTGCAACCTGCAGATTCCAAGCCGCGGGGTCGGGATTCAAAGCTTGCCAACCTAACCCACCATGACTGATACTTCTGCCAACCGCATAGTCTGTTTTGTTTAAGTTAATAAATAACAGCGTAATGTACAAGACAACTGAATTACAATGCACTCGGATATTCATCTGATATTATATGTAATATCTATTTCAATAATTTATTTATTTGGACACATATTTTCTATATTGCAGGTCTTCTTCTACTGTGAGATACCTGCTCAGCCTGGTCATGGAGGGGAAACTGTAATGGTTGACAACAGAAGTATCTTGCCAAACATCAACACAGATCTTATTGAGAAATTACGAAAGGTTGGGCTTAGATATACACGGCATCTACCACAACGACATCCCGAAGGGTATACCAGTTGGCAGGAGGTAAGGCCATTATTATAAATCTGAAATTGACCACATTGACTTTTAGTCTGTGCTCATCAAAGCTAGCTGAGCTGTCTTTCCGAAGTAATATGTTGTGATGTGATGTGATGTGATGTGATGTGATGTAATGTAATGTAATGTAATGTAATGTAATGTAATGTAATGTAATGTAATGTAATGTAATGTAATGTAATGTAATGAATGTAATGTAATGTAATGTAATGCAATGCAATGCAATGCAATGCAATGCAATGCAATGTAATGTAATGTAATATGTTTAATTTATGTAATGTGAATTACGACACAATATCATTTGAGGTGACATATAACACGATATGGTATGTGCCATGGCAAATCACGTGATAATCACACGCCATCAACGTCAAAATTACTATCTACTACACACAATCTTCTGAAACCTTGAACATCATCCAGCGAGTGAAACTCCAGCATACTACTCATTTTAATCAGCAAGTAAAATAACATATATTGATATGGTTGCAACATGCATGTATACAAGTGCGCCAAGAACACCTAAATATAAGAATAATTATGAAAATTTCACATGCTTTGTCCGTTTTGATAGGCATGTTACAAAGAATAAGTTCTAATATAATCTTTTAATAGGCATTCTTCACAGAAGACAAATCACAAGTCGAAAAACTATTAAACGAACGCGGGATGCATTATAAATGGGACGAAGAGGGCGCACTATCATATTGGTACAACATGCGGAAAGCATTTATCACTCATCCAAAGACAGGTGATTATTTCAACATACCAGCTGAACGTGTATTATCATGACTTAATGTACAATTTATAAATAAATAGCTCCCAAACTTGATATACATAAGGAGTATTTTAGACTGTCGCATGAGTACAGGATGTGTGGTTTGTCATCAACAATGAAAAGTGGGTTTGTGGAATTCGAAGGGCAGGACAACGTATACATATAGATATGACCGTCGTATCGTAGAAAATCATCGTCGTAAAATCATGTGGCGTTAACAGAAAAACTATGCTTTGGGTTGCGATTATTGAAATAAAATATTCTTGCCATCTTTGTGTTAGGCGGGAAACTGATTGTGGTGTTAATTGTGAATTACAAATGTTTATGAGAGATCATAATTAGCATCTATAGGTGTATACCCCCTGGAATGGTGGCCTCGCCGGCCAAGGAAAGTAGTATGTGTTTAGTGACCGAGAGAAATTACCAACACCCTTTCAGAGTTGAACAATAGAAAATTGCCACTATGGCACGCCATGTGTTGCAATATTTAATAAAAAATACATTTTTGTGCATACAATCACTTTCGTATTCTTAAAATTCATGTTTTAATTTACACATTTGCATGGTAAAAAGTGACATTTGTATTGGTTAATTTCATGAAAGAAATGGTTGATATAGTTTTCAATTGCATTAAGTTATTTACATAAAATTACATATAATTTGCAATTGGTACATACATTGATTATAACAAAGTTCATGTGTTCTATAGCTTGTTGATGTGGGTATTTTAATGAGGTATTTGCATAATTGAACATTCTTGGCTATATAACAATATCTAAGTGTACACGCTTATATTTGGTATCATTACCTTGCAATTAAGGGGTATATGATGTATGATAGTGTCAGCTCAGAATTTTGCATTCCATTAATTACTGTACATGAATAGGAACAAAAATCTAAAGGCTCTGCCCTTATATGAAGGTATTCAGCTTACATTTGGTTGAATATATTTTGCAGGAGAGGAAGTCTGGTTTAATCACATCGTAGCACACCATGCATCGTACTACAAAGATCATCCATCATGGGCAAATCTCGATATCCCTGACAACAAATTTCCTGCTCACTGTTACTACGGAGATGGTAGTGAAGTCGAGGAAGAAACTTTGCAGCACGTCCGGAATGTTACATGGAGTGTAGCAGTTGGGTTTCAGCTGCAGAAAGGAGATATCATAGCGTTTGATAATATATACGTTCAACATGCGAGACTTGGTTTTGTTGGGGAACGGAAACTTCTCGCTAGCCTAACTAAAGATTGAACATTATATTCGACAAAAACCTTCCTAAATATAACCCCCCACTAAATATCTATTTTGTTACTTTTTAGGTACATTGTACATTGTATTTTAAAACTATCTAACTACGACCAAGTTGATATGTTTGGAACGCTATGAAATCTCCTTTCTGCATATACAATTAACAGCATCAAAATCGACCGTGTCAACCAAGTCAAAGATCTTGGCGTTGTCCTCTCAACTAATTTAAGCTGGGAGTTACACATTCAGGACATCGTCAAAAAGTCTTACAAGCTAGTTGGTTTGATAAAGCGTACCTCCAAGTATTTGCATGACAGTTCTTGTATCATTAATTTATATAAATCACTTGTACGGAGTATTGCAAACAAAAACAATTATTGCAGTCACAGTGACACACACAACTATGGAATAGAACAGAGTAGTGTAGACATGAGACAACAGAGAACAGCATATCTCAATTGAGAGTACTGTATTTTACCAAACTTGAATCAATTCACCGATACACTCGTCAGATTTGTGCAAAATAAAATCAAATCTTCGATACGTAATTATGGTGACAGTCCCTACTACTAAGTTTCTAACGAATTACAGTCCACGTGGCATCAAATAGTCGTAGACTCAAAATGTGGAGATCAGACAAGTGGTTTTCAAACAGTCCTTATGGTATTGTACATCAATTGTCCACAATATGAAAACTCACCTTTTTACACGGTACCAAGTAAGTCAGGAATCCAATAAACCACGCATTGGCAAATCGTAAGTTGTAGTATCCCGTTGACGTAGGTTGAGAGTTCCTTGTGTCGAATGCAATACCTGTTCACACAGCACATGGTAGCCAGCTTGTGGCATCAACCAAGTTCACCCCTCAGGGCTTGATGTTATAAGAAACACATGTCAACTGGTTTAGAGAGTATTTATTGGTGTCTGCTTAACGCCGATTGGGTGTACACAAACACAAGCAGATGTTTATCCGTCGATGAAATGTAAATTAGCAACCTGTCATGGCAAAAACTTCCTGACCGACACCTGTCATCCCCATTGATCAAAAGGTCACTGGTACTTAGGGGTGTATTTATTGAAAAGCACAATCTCGTGACATTGCTCTCAACAAAACATGGGGGCAAATTCTTTGTCTAATAACCCATGGAAATCAAATTACAAACTATAAAAATTATATATCAAATGTGTAAGTTTTTGTCTCATTATGGGGATTTCTAACTTCGAAATTCTACACTACCTATCCGACATTAAAACAAGGTTTGCTCCAATAATATTGTCTTTACGTTGGATTACATACATACATACATACATACATACATACATACATACATACATACATACATACATACATATTTATTAAGCCGTGTACACAAGAAGTGACATTGGCAAAAAAATATACCAAATGAAACACTGATGTTAAATACATACATGCATACATACATACATACATACATACATACATACACACACACACACACACACACACACACACACACACACACACACATTGGGAAATCTGAAATGAATTTGACATTTTCCAGAAAGATTACCGTTAAGTATTTTACAAGTGTTTTATTGGACTTTAAACAAACATGAAATACAACTGAAGTTTCAACTTGAAATTTCAATACAATGATATAGTTAAACAATAACAGTATTAAATCTATTTTCGGCAATTATCAATTCCATGAATCATTAACACACAAATGTTTACACCAACAGCTGTCACGAACTCATTATGAACAAACGTCTTATTTGCCTTGTGCCATGAGGGCACTGTCGCTAAAAGTGTTCAGATGTTCCTACAGTGTATTTCTTTCCTTTGCGACATTTTTGCTCACTACACATTACAATTTAAGTTATCTCAATACACAGCATGTCTCTAATAAACACATAACATTGTTAAGAATATGTTTCACATAATATACTATACATGTATTTGCAAACCATTCTCGCAAATAAGAGCTGTTATTTCTTCCGCTACACTTCCATCTGGGCAGCATGTTTTCGACGGTGCCGAAAAAGAGGCCGTGGTTGCGACGATGTTGCAAACTTTTCCACTTCGTTCTACCTACACATTCCAATAAATGTACATGTACGCTTTAAAAGTTTTGAAGAAAAAATTCATAATTTTGAATTTAATAACTGGTATTCACGTCTAAGTTGAATGAATTTATATGCATATGCATCTGTGTGAAACTGTGCATGTATATTATTTATATATATAATGGTGTGTGGTTGTGACTGTGAGACTGTGCATGTATATGATATATATAATGGTGTGTGGTTGAGACTGTGCATGTATATGATATATATAATCGTGTGGGGTTGTGAGTGCTTGTGTTTCAAATAGTCCTTGAACCACATCCTACAATATTAGCATCCCCTCAAAGGGTCATCCCACGAGACAAGGATTGCAGCAATCATTGTCTTTTCTTCTGGATGTCATTTGACTGATAGTTGTGAGACATTCCAAATTAGGTCAGACGATTACACAGACACAGTGTGGCTTTGGTATTGGATCTCGGAGACACCTACACAGTAAACATAAATATTTATCTGTTGAATGTTGTCAAATGATTTTTTTTTAAATATTAAGATTTGTGAGCCTGTAATGACGTCATGATTTGTATAGATAAAAAGCAAAAACATAATAGGCATGTTTTATTTAATGTCATTATTTTTTAATGTAATATCATGAATAAACTTGAGATATATTTGTCTGCATGCTATGTCGATTATTGAATAATGAATATTTTAATTTTACGAATACATTATTGTTTATAAATGTGTTATCTCTTACCTTGCACACATCATATCGCCATCGTCCTTCATCATCACTCCAATAGTCACATCTATGCTGAGTCATACCCACAGTAAAGTTGGTCTGGATGCCTGTAATAGTGAAATCGATGACTTTATACAAGAACAAACAAACAGAGGATGGACTTAATTATGTCGAGGTTGTTTACTGTGAAATATAATTCAAGAATTAATTCTACCCAAGTTGAATTAAATTGCAAATTTGAAGTGCAACATTTAATGTTTTCTTATATCACTTACTTGCTGGTAAGTCAAAGTTAAATGTATAATTTCCATTATACCAGATTTCATGTTCTGGGACGAATACGTCGAACGTTGTACCATTTATCTTGACGGCAGTCGAGTATATCCTTTCACTGGTGTTTCTAAGTGTGTTCTCATAATACACCGTAACCGTTGTGTTTTCCACAATGTTCGTTGAACCAGCAAGAGTCAGTTTCAAAGCGGCGAATGGTTGGGAGACCTGAAAAAACGTATATAATTAGAAAGACATTTTCCAATAATTGAATAACAAACTAATATGATGTCTATCAAACCAATCAATTTGGCAATTGTCAACACGTCGCAGTTACCTCTCCACTCCAGGTGTAATTTTTCCAGTCGTCAGAGTGGGTTGCCATCACACTTTCACCATGAAATATTCCAGGAGTTTGTCTTCCTAACCATACTCCAATATCCTCCTTTGTGTCAGTTACTGTAATAGCAAGGCAATGTATTATCAATCCTGTTTGGATTTTGGATTTTAAAGAGCATGCGCAGGTTAATAAGGTTGTCGAGTCAGGATGGTCGAATGGTTAAAGTACAAATCTTCGAATGGACAGCTTACAGTGGACGGCTTTGAATCTGCGGATTGCAGGTTCAGCATGCCTTGCCTTTTTGATGATGTTAATGTGAACTTCCATTTATTATTGTATTATATGCACATAAACATGTTTGTAAACATCAATACATGTCTGCGGCACTCTTAAAGGAGACTGATTTATGGGTCTTAAAAAAGTCATTTTGACCTATCTTGCATCACGTGACCTTTCTAAAATACATTTAATAATTGTCTCCAGGAGTTTTGCCCAAACAATGATGAAACCATTGTTTTACGTCGTTCTATAACAGTGCTGTGACAACACTGGTGTGTTTAGTGATGAGTTTAGATACCGTGACTGATTAGTATTTTTTGGTGATTTTAGAATTTTAATTAGTTTTGGAGATATACACGTCTACAATACATATTTTGAAGTTACGTGACACGTGCAATTAACTCTGTAATTATTCACATATATCGTCATACCATTTATCTTAGTTCCATTGGGGAAGGTGAACGTTAAACCAAGTACATCATAGATAAACTCCTGCTGACTTCTACTGAAGGGGTTGCCAGTAATTCGGTAAGCCTGTGGTGTAAACAACATAAGATACTTCAGTTAGTTGAATTTTGTCGTCATTTGTCTTGCTTTGTAAAACAGAAATGGGTTAAACTCTCACCATATTTGTCATTTTTTTTGTTCACTACTAGACGGCAATTATATTCCTGACTATGACTTTTGATTACACAAGATGATCACCAACTCGTTCTTTTGACTGACTCATACATACCTACAAAAACATATTTTACCAATCACAGTACAGTGATGTCGTTACAACATTAAAGGAGATAGAGACATTTCATAAACTATGGGTTTTGGAGAGTCATTTCATGATTTTACATAACCTGAAATTACTTGCTTGTAGCGACGTTCCCCTTGACAATACATGACTAGAATGCATTTTAGGTGTTTACCCGTTGCAGTGACGCACATCAGAATGTCATGAAGAAATAAACTATTTGAATGTATAACAAACAGCAAACGTGCATTTCAAATGTATTTTGTTCATCAACACAAGAAATCCTTTCGTTATATCTATATAGTCTTGTAATCTAGTAATGAATGAAGATAACGTAGTGTACAATCGGAATACGGTCGTCAGTAACTTGACTAAAATCGGAATACGGTCGTCAGTAACTTGACTAAAATCGGAATGGGGTCGTCAGTAACTAGACTATCATATCGGTTACCAACGTAGAACACAGATATGTCATGATTTTGTCCAGGTTTCACCTACGTTCAAAATTAATTTGTCTCTTGGTTTGAGTTTTGATGATTACCTTTATATAAACAGCATTGTCGTTTCCAAGCTTTGGGAATGTTGTCTCAGCAGATGGCAATTCGAATCCACTGTCATGGCCTAGGTCAATATTTTTGTTACCCGTAGCTTCAATAGTCCCAGACTCCATGTACAGCATCACGCGTGTAGTGTTGATGACTACAGTGGTATTTTCAAATTCCATATTATTCAGAACAAATGAAGCTGTCTTCTCCAAGATGTTCATGGTTTTCTCAGTCAAATCTCTAACGGCCTCAGGACTCATAGTTTCGTTGTCAGGTGATGATGCCATTGTGGTTGAGCTGGTATCCATCAGGTTACCAACAACTGACACCAGGGCTGGACAAAGAGTACACATGACATGTATTTAAAATTTACAATTTGTGACAGGGTATCTATTTACTTTTGGAAGGAGTCATTAGCACAGATGACATGATATGTTGCTTTCTTTGCAAAAAAACATAAAATCTGATATTTTGAAATGTATTGCTTTGAGATGCTTACCTTCAGCGACTTGTTTACTTTCCTTTAAAGTTACACTTAATCCTTGTAGATTCTCAGTGATATTGTATAAACCATCTATTTGTTCTCCGACCTAAAAAAGAAATAGCATGATAACGTCTTCTGGATATCTTTTTTTCTTCAAAAAGCATAGTTTATAAAAAGGTGTCATTACAAAATAACTGATGTGACGTAGTACAATTCATCTTTTCTTATATTTGGTAATTTTGGCTTTTGGAAAAATACGCGAATTTATGTTCATTGCTATTGTTTATTAAGTAAAACCTAAGGTTAATAACATCGCCACATGTCATCGTTTGACAAAAAATTCCTACCGTATTTTGCTACATTATATTTGAATCATTCTTCATTTAGCAGTCGTTGCCAAATACATCGTCTATAGTAAAGGACAATGACAGACTTCACCATCTAGTTCCATCCCCGAATCATCACAAGTATTCTACACGTTAAAATGGAAAAGTCACTTTCAAGTGTACATTGAGTGTAGGACAAAGCGAAGAGAAGACAGTCCTGTAGTGTATAGCATTAGGTTGGTTGAGTAAGTTGCAGTTTAGTGTGTTGACGGGTTTGTTTGTTTGTTTATTTTTATTTAGGTATTTTTGTTTATTTTTTATTATTTTTTGTGTACCTGCCTTTTATTTTGTTCCTCGTAAATGATATGTTAATTTTAATTATTTGACTTTGTATTTTATTAGACTTTGACAACTTTTTAGGACTTGTTTTATTGATCAACTACAAAGTGTCTGTTGGAAATAGGGTAGCAGACTTCAGCACAAATCTGAACACCTGCCCAAATAGTGTGCCCTTTGAAATGTGAAGATAATCTAGTAAATACCCTCAAAATGTGAAGATAATCTTGTAAACACTCTGGGTAAATACCCTCAAAATGTTAAGATAATATTGTAAATACCCTGGATAAATACCCTCAAAATGTGAAGATAATCATGTAAATACCCTGGGTGAATACCCTCAAAATGTGAAGATAATCGAGTAAACACTCTGGGTAAATACCCTCAAAATGTGAAGATAATCTAGTAAACACTCTGGGTAAATACCCTCAAAATGTGAAGATAATCTAGTAAATACCCTGGATAAATACCCTCAAAATGTGAAGATAATCTTGTAAATACCCTGGGTAAATACCCTCAAAATGTTAAGATAATCTAGTAAATACCCTGGGCCGTAAATACCCTCAAAATGTGAAGATAATCGAGTAAACACTCTGGGTAAATACCCTCAAAATGTGAAGATAATCTAGTAAATACCCTGGATAAATACCCTCAAAATGTGAAGATAATCTTGTAAATACCCTGGGTAAATACCCTCAAAATGTTAAGATAATCTAGTAAATACCCTGGGTAAATACCCTCAAAATGTGAAGATAATCTAGTAAATACCCTGGGTAAATACCCTCAAAATGTTAAGATAATCTAGTAAATACCCTGGGTGAATACCCTCAAAATGTGAAGATAATCTAGTAAACACTCTGGGTAAATACCCTCAAAATATTTGATTTTTCAAAGAGATCTCGAACTAAATTTGGTAGGTTGAGTTGTAACTGTTCAGAGTGTAGGGATTTCATTACTTTCATTACTTTACTAAAACAAAACTGCATAGTGGAAGAGCTGAACAGCAGAACCACTTCTACACATGTTACAAAAAAACCAAAACCCTAAAAAAAAACCAAAGAAAACCTAAAAAAAACAAAAAAAACCTAAAAACAACAGCGAAGCTATTCTGACCAATAGGTCACTTGTTCATCAAAATGTTATCCTAATTATCTTGGCATATAAGTTAAAATGCTCCATTTAAGTAGAGTCTAGTCTTATCTGAAAGTGAAAATATGTATCATATTTAATTACTGTAACATCACATGTAAGTACGGAGACCCCATCAGATGGATATACAGTGTAAAAGGCTTCCATACCTGTTGTTTTGAAACAGCTCCAGTAGAATTAATCGATTCGAACGACAGTATTTGAGAAATCACTTCTCCAGTATCCAGTGCTAGTGTCGAATGGAAAATAAAACAAAAAATTACCCAAGTCAATCATGATACACCAAACATAAATACTAAATTATGCTTACAGGTAATTCTTACCATATGTTTTGTTTACCAACTTTGAAATATATGTATGTAAACAAATATCTTATGCAATGACTGAACAATTATGAAGACTGTTAGTGGAGATTACAGAATCGTTGGAAATTAAATTAGTCTAAGGGGGTTGTCATTTTTAACTGACTGGCAGGGGCTGGTTATTTTGGTACGTGGTCATTTTGAAAAACACTACTTGAAGTGAAGGGGCAATTTGGAGAACATAACTTGAAGTGGGGTCACTTTGTAAAACACGAAGTGTGTTTGTCATTTTGGTGTCGTGAAATGACTCCTGAACAACTGTGGGAGGGGACAGCCCTCCCTTATTTTATACATAGACCCTCATATTCCCAGGGTGTGGCGTCAAAGTATAGTAATATGAAATCCATACATGTCATATTACTATACTTTGACGTCACAGTATATTAATATGATCGGAACTACTTTGAATTATTTGTAAACATCATCAACCGGTACAGTTACGATGTTGTTGTTGTTGTTGTTGTTGTTGTTGTTGTTGTTGTTGTTGTTGTTGTTGTTGTTGTTGTTTGAAAATATGATTTCCTTTCTATTCATGGATTGTCGAACATTGACCATTATCATCAGTGTAAACAATCAACAAATACACCTCTTTTGGAAACATCTATCACCTTTCGTACAGCCACTAACGTACTATTTGGATTCTTAAATCGGGCCGACAAAAAGTCACTGACCCCCCTATCTGTAAAACCAAAAACAGGCTGACTCCCCTATAACAATTCTAAAACATGATGACCCACCCCCCCCCCATATATAATATTCACATGATAGGTATTTTTTGATCGCGATTCAGTGTGGATTGCTTGACTGTCTTGCATCTACTTTATGCTATAAAACTCCTTTTTGAATATATTTACCCTGTGTAGTCAATAATTATATGGTAGTACTATCCCGGGATCTTATAAAGTATTTGCAAGACAGTCAAGCAGTCCACACTTAGTCATGATCAAAAGATACTTGTCATGTGAATATGATATATGGAGGGGGGGGGGTCATCATGCTTTAGAATTCAGTGATAGAGAGGTCAGTCTGTTTCTGACTTTTTGTTGGCCGATGGCAAAATCCACCTCCCCCGGCTGGAGAAAGTGACCGGTCCCTTAGTATATACGTCCACTGACCTTTCAGAAACACTTGCAATTGACATAGGTAAAGAATCCTGTTGTGTCCCACCGAGGAGCTCTTATACACTATGACATATCTTCCGAAGATGGCGCCATTTGTACAGTTTGCGGATAATTTTCCCTTTAGCACCTTATCGTTGATATTGAAACAGACTGTGCTACTATGAGGATCTAATCGGTTGTGTTACCCACAACTACATAGCTTTCCAGATAATCACCTTGGGAAGAACGAAGGAAACATGTGAATGTAAAGGGCAAATGAAAAATGTCAACACAAGCATTATAATTATGTCGTCAAACGTCGAATATGATGTTTCGAAAACTTCGTAACAAAAACTGACTTTTCAAGGCAATCTCGCTACATGAAATTAATTTCAACCTTCTTTCGAAGTGTATAGCACTTTCACTAATGCTAAAGACCCCCCTCCTCCCCCCTCATGCACACGTGTCAGTTACATAAAATCAATTCCAAATACACAAACAACAAATGTACAATGTAAAGAGGCGACTGTTGCCAATGACGACCAGACGTACAACGAAGAACAGATGAGCGAATGTTCAATAGAACATTGCATAACTACATAATATTGTTAACGTTATTAATTTTAATTACAGGAAAGAATCATAACTTTTAAGCTTCAATGAATTAATTCTATATATAAGTCTATACATTTCTGCCTTTAGTTTTTTTCCTTCGAGAGATATCTTTTAGTTGGTCTTCATAATCCGGTATTGAGATATCTTGATGCCAGGTTAGTCATATACCGTAGATTTGCATAGGGACATGTAGTATTTAATTTCTTAGATTATTGTTTTTCTTATTGTTTGTCTATAGGCCTAAACTATTAAGGTATGGTGTTGCCGAAGGCCTTTACTCAAGTCAGACTGGTTGTTTGACATGTGCAATATCAGTAAGTATCAACTTAACAATCGTTCAAACACCCCCACCTTCCCCTCCCTCCCATCAAGAAAATAAACTTACGTCCTTGTGTAACATCATTGCCGAAATCTAACAATACACCTTCTACGACATAGAGTGTTTGTAGATCGATAATAAAACCGGGTTCACGATGAGAAACATTCGAAAGGACACAAGTTAATGGATCACTGTCCACAATGAACTGGTAATTCGGATAGTCAGGGATGTTATATCCTGTGACAGGTTTATTCAGTGCGATGTTATCTGTAAAATAAAGGACAAACATCGCGTTTCATATTATTACACATTATATTATAGCATTACCAATTCCAGTGAATTTTGTGACGTCATCGCTGTACATTATTACTGATAATGTACTCCGTTAATGGCATCGCGGCCCCGGAACGAGCATAACAATGCAAGCTTATGTCCGTAATAACAATAACGTGTGTCGCTATGATTAGTATTCAGCTTCTGGGCCGAACATGGCAGACGATGTTCAGCGCTGTGTATATTATACGTTGTTTTGCGTTTCTCGGTCTACAAATTCACTGGAATTGGCAAAAATATAAAATAATAACAATAATGTACGCCCTCCGCATCCATAATGGACTCAAGCAAACTTTGCACTCCATAATGGGCTCGGCTGTCGCCTCGCCCATTATGTCGTTCAAAGTTTGCTTGAGTCCATTATGGGTTGGGAGGGCGTAAATTATTGTTTAAACATTACCAATTATACTAACTTGTGGTACTTTACTATACAACACAAAGTACAACCCCCAAACAACGAATAACACGTCTTCTTCGAAGAGATCATCCAAAAGAGAATGAAGTATGAAAAAGTTGTCAATTGTGTTACAACGAAAATCATAAACCCTGAAAGAAAATGTCGTCTGGCTCGATATAAATCTCACGAGCATTGCTACATTTTTTAGTCTGGCTAGGCAAAATATCTCTTGGATGTTGCAAATCTTCTTAACTGGTTCGACAAAAATCTAATAAATATTTCCGCATGTTACTGTCTGGCACGACAAGAATTGAATTGCAATTGATACATTTTAGTCAATTGACTTATTCATACATTTACCAGGTTAACTTTCTCAATACTCTGATAACATTCTGATTTCATATAAGGTAACTTTAATTCAAACTCGCCAATTTAAGTTAGCAACAATTTCCCGGCCGATTGGCATACGCAAAGACAATTAACAACTCACGGGACCTGTCATTTCTCGTCTATTTAATTAATTATCCTGATAGTCATGCCGTGTGCCGTGTGTTCAACAATAAGGTAATTTTATAAGTGTGTAGACATGGACACGTTTCATTGACCAATTAATCAGACATCTAATCAATTATGTATGAAGAGTTAAACCCGTTACCAATGGCAACCTACATCGCCGCCGGCTGACAAGCGAAATATTAGTCGAGTTCTCTCTCAAACGTACCTTCTTTACGTAAGCCTAATAAAAAAATTGTGTGGTTCCGATATCGATTAGGCTCAATTTTAGAATAGGTGTGGTAGGTAGATTATTTTTTTTAATTATATATTTTTTCACGTGTGAGTGTCTAGTTCAGGTTTTCCATTGTTTTCCAAATGGTCTCAGTATAGGTAGTTATGTTTTCTGTTGTTTTCCATATGGTCTCTGTTCCTATCAGATGTACAGCCATTACAGATTGGAAGAACAGTTTTATATTGTCTTTTTAAGTTGATGGCAGTTTCCGCATCCACTATTTCACGTGAGACTTCTTACTTTTTTGCGATTTCATTATTTTTTGTTTAGGGTCGGCAGTGAAAAACTAGATGGGGCCGGGTAACCGGAACCAAACAATTAATTTTTCAGTCCTTAACATTGCTGATAGGATTCCCCGATAAGGTACGATGATACAATAAGCGTCTATTCCTACACTAAATCGCTAGTACTACCACCCCATGGCCGCAGTCTGGAGGGGGTTATAGGAATGACGCATGTCCGGTCCGTGCGCGTGTGTCCGTCCATCCTTCCGTGGCCAACCATATCTCTGATACCTATGACTCAATTTCAGTCAACCCTGGCTCAAATGTCAGAAACTATAGACTGCATATGCACGTCACTCGCGACTTTGACCTTTATGACAAAATGGCGGTCACATTTGTAATACAAATACATTTTGCCTTCCATCTCCAAATTATGACCACATACAGATATGACCTTGATTTTTCATTTCTGATAAGATTGTAGGACCACATTTCATATGTCAATAATTAACACATCCATCCCCCCCTCTCTCTCTCTGTCTCTGTCTCACTCTGTCTCTGTCTCTGTCTCTCTGTCTCTCTCTCTCTCTCTCTCTCTCTCTCTCTCTCTTGGTGGTGGCAATAAATAAATACTATTTTAGTGTCTGTGATATACAGGAAATACCTGGATTTTGAGAAATGACCCTGAAGGTCAAGGTCAGTCTTAAAATAAGTTTACATCAGCTAATATAGGGATGGACACTTGAATGGGGAGTTTCCATGTATTGAAGTTGTTGAGTTATGCGGTATAAAGTCATGATTTTTCACTGCAAATATGGCCACCATTCAGTTAAACGTTATTTGAGCACCAAAAGTAATGCATTTGTGACCTATTTCTCATCTCTTGTTCTGCATTACCTTTAGACATTGTTTTGAAATAAATTGTCCATACATAAATGCTACAAATGTTCTGCAATATACAAGAAATCGCTTGATTTTGATCATTGACACAGAAGGTCAAGATCGAGGTCAAATGTCACTTTCTCACAAGAAAACTTGCATGTGATTGTATGGCGTTCGATACTTTATTGGACACTATTGTCTTGACAGTTTTGAGTTATACAGCAATATATTGATTTGTTACATGTACTTTCTATCTAGAGTCTTATGAAGTGTGGGCGGGGCTTATTTTGTAGTTCGTAATGATTGACTATTCATTACATCACTCGACGTCCAGTTTCATTTTGAATATCACATGCGATGATGATGCGTTGGTCGAGTGTTGTGACTACATACACTCTGTAAGGAGGTATCTTGTGCCGTATCATGATCAGCGTGCAATTTATATAAGGCCAAAAAAAAAGTTTTGTTTCCCGTCCTCGCGCGCGTCATTCCAAACCATGCGCATCGTACGTTTTTATTCTGTTTCCCCATTATTGTTTCAGACCGTCACTGGCGATTTGTGAAATACGCCACCTAAATGTTTCAACTGTAAAAAATTCAGTGATTGTATTAGTATATTTAAAGGGTAATTAAAGTACTGGTAATTTGATATGATGGTACCTCTTTACATTTCGTCTGAATACGTATCATGTAGACGCGTACATACATGTTATAAGGATGAACGCGTACTCTGTACTAATACATGTGTTGTAGAAGCTCGTGAGACAGGACGTCTAGCGGACACACAGACAGTTTATAGTATACAACGCAACGCTATGCGAAGCGACCAAAATTTTCACGATAAGGACAACGTTTTTTAGAAATTATTTCTTAAATTTCCCCATTTCTGAGTTCATATAACACAACTGTGGCAAATATTTCTATGAATCGTACAATACTTCATGACTACTTTTGCGACGTATGTGTAGAAATAGACAAGGTAGGAAAGCTTGAAATGCGGAAGTGACTAACAATATCCTTCAAACATTAAAAAGAGAAAACCCGACAACGCAACGCTACAATTTTATATGCATAGATAAGTCTTTGTTTAATCACGCATTTTACTCATGAAGAAACTAAAGCGAGGATTTCTTTTTTTTATAGTGTTTTTCGATTACGTCTCAAGATGCCTTCCATGTTCTGATGACTCAAAGACAATCAAAAGTGTGGCCAAAATTTCATAATTTGGATCGCCCAAACAGATGTTTTGAACTCCACAATGCCATTATCAGGTGGTTGCAAGATCGTAACTTGGGATGGCAAAAGCAGTAATAATCCTTGGGAGAACAGTTTGCCAGCGTTCTTGGGGAATGTTTATGGTTGATCGATCCACCAGTTGTGTGTTTTCTTCCCCCCCCCCCCCCCATAAAAAAAACCGCATCACCGCATCATTTTTGAAATTACCTTAGGACGGGAAACAAAACTTCTTTTTTTTAGCCTAATACTTTTGAATATAAAAGAGTTTGGCCTTGTTCGTATGGTTACCATTATACAAACCATGCAATAGACCTAAGTGTATGGAGGTATCTTCTACTTCCAAGGTAAATGACTATCCTCTGTTATGTGCTATTGTTTTTTTCTCTTTTTTTTCATTGAATTTTTCTGCCTTACATCATGGAGGCAGGAAGCTTCACCAACGCCCGTGTAACACTCTCCCCAGCCTTTGGGCCACTAATTAATACTAAACAATTCAGTTCTAACATATCTCCTATATCATCTCACGGCCTATATTTTCCTCGATGACAGATTTTATTCAACTGTAAACCTTCCTCTTATTTTCAACATTGGATAATGTCAATTAGTTTGATCTCCTTGGTCTCACTTATAGAAACAAGTTGTAGATACGTTCACCTTGAATAGTGTTACATTTAGACAGTTCCAGTAACATTAAAACGCCAAAAACTTTTCAACCACATAAGACGTATTTCCATACCATTGAACAAATTTACTGTTTAAAACCCTTATCAATTCCAAAATCTGAACTTGACCATCTGAAGCAACTTTTTAAAAATAGATATACGTAGGTATTCTGCAGAGATCTGTACAGTATTTGAAAATAGATACACGTAGGTATTCTGCAGAGATCTGTGCAGTATTTGATATCTGACGTGTACGCCGTGGACCTTGGTTTTGAAATCTATTTGTAAAATGAAATATCTAACATTTCGTTACAGAAGCCATTGAATACGGCCTTCTACGGATATTTCGACCAAACAAAATGTCTAAGTTTACCCAAAAAACCTACCCGCGCTCTGGACGGTAAAGGTAGTTATCAAAAGTATGTCAACGCCCAGACCGTTCATTGAGTACTTCTTATGAACAGGTGGTTTTGTGGAGTTTCAGACAAATAGTCTTGAGAGACACTTTATGTCTCTACCACAACTAAATGCTAGTTCAATTAGGTCTAACAATGATGTCAAAAGGCGATAACAGATTCTGCGAATATTTGCCTTTTATTTGTTTTGGTATAATATCTATGACGGAAGCTTACTGGACAAGATAAAAGTGATAATTTCTTAGACTAGCTTTTCACTTACAAAATAAGAGATCATAGTAACAATCTTTATGACTCAGTAGTACTGAGCTAACTCATCACAGTGACTATACATACAACTGTTACCTATATACGAGTGACGGACCAACACTAAAAGTTAACCATTAGGTGAAAACCTGTTTTCAGAACACTTAGCTAGTAAGATTAAAATGTAATATGGCAAGGTTAAGTTTGAAAAACCACACATCAAAGTGTTCACAACACAAAGAAACCCCAAAGTTTCGATTCTTGTTATTCATCTGCTAAGTGTATAGCTTTTACTCATTATTGGACATATCAGTTTTACCTTACAATCATGTCATGATCAATACCCTTATGAATATATTTACAAGGTTAATTCTCGTCTTAAATATGTGCAATAAGGATCCCAATTCTTATGTGTCATTTATGGATATACACATTCGTAAGTGACAAAACAAAGTATTTGAAAGAAAGAAAAATCAAATGGGGAGGATATGCGATATTCAGATGCCCTTACAGCCCGGTACAACCCTCAGGCTTTAAGGGAATATACAATCTTGTTTACCCCATAGTTGCAGCTCCGTCCGAAAGTATGTACACACAACCTTGAAAAGAATATACAAGTTTGACTTTACCCATAGTTGTAGCTCCGTCCGAAAGTAGGTACACACATACAATGAAGAGAATGATAGTCTTCACGTTATAAAGCTCCTTCATATTTCAGGTTTTTCTGAATCAGGAGAGTCGGGTCTTGAAGCATTCGTTGCGTTCTCTTCAGATGGTGAACTAATGATGACGATTGTGCAGCCAGGCATTATATGGTGCCTGTATACATGACAGCTTATTACTCTTCTACTCATTTGATAATAAATTGCAAACAATGTAAAGAAGGCAAACAAACGCAATCAACTCAGTGAATATATGTTGTTACGGATGACAGAATACAACTTTTTAATATTCGCTAAGTTTTGATGTTTTGCGAGGTCACCGGCACCGTGAACTCTGAATTAATACTTAGAACAAATGTTTGCATTTCGCGAATAGTATTCTTCTAAGATGACAACATTAAGTTATTATAAGATCAACAGTGTCAAATAATGACTGATTACAGACAGTTGGAAGAAAAATGACGTGATCACATTGTTTGGCTAGTTTTCATATTTGTCAATATCATTTGCACTGAATTAAGGCAACAACAACACTTCCGTTTTATTCATTTATGGTGCTGATTATTTTATCACCCAATCACCCAGTATTGTATATTTTGTGTTTATAAGAATGTAATGGAATAATAAAGTTTGGATTCATTTTTTCTTTAGAATTGACGGCCTAGACACGGAGCTTCCATCTGCTCCGTGGCTACTTCTAAATGATCCAGGTTAACCATATAAGATAATATTGAAGGTCGTAAGTCAGCGTCTGACTTGAAACCTAACCTTTAGTGATATTAAAGGGTGAAGATACATAGTGTGACATTGCTATATTTCCAAAAATTCCAAATTCATTGAGCAAATTAACATTAGCCCTTGGAGATGAAGGTCAAGATCAAAGTAACACTTGAAAGTTACTTCTACAACGATCAGTGTAGACACTAGAATAGTGTCTCTGTGTAAAATACTTCCACTTATTGTGTTAAAAATTCTAATTTGACCTTAAGGATGATGATCGAGGTAAACGATAAAGGTTTTAGCAAGAGGCTTTAACTCATATATGACTGCTATGGCTTTTCGATTGATTTACTAGAATGTATTCAATTTTTTTTTTCAAAGTCAAAATCAACAAGTCATTGAAAATGACATAGTCCCCGCTATGATTGGGTTTTAAGGAACTGGCAGTTTATGTTGTCATTTTCAAACCTGGTTAATGTTGTTTGGCCTCATATGGTTGTTTTTGATATCACTACTCTGTTCAAGCATGTCTGAGTTATGGCTTTGGACATGAAAACTGCGCCAACAAAATGGCTGCCAGGCGGATTGTATCACGACGAAAATGGATATGCACATGTATGTCACAGAACACTGTGCTAATGCCAACTTTACATGAGATCTGTTCAAGCATGTCTGAGTTATGGCTTTGGACATGGAAAATTCGCAAAAAAAAATGGCTGAGTTATGGCTTTGGACATGGAAAATTCCCAAACAAAATGGCTGCTAGACGGCCATATTGGATCGTATCATAAAACATATTGACGTGCATATGTATGCCATAGTATGTTGCCCCTGTACCAAGTTTGAAAAAAATCAGACCAGGCACTTCGTCCGGCGGGGACTAAAAACATTTAACATTGATGATAAATATTACATTTCTGTCCTACTGATCATGGTCACAAAATAAAGTGACAGGCATATTGTACCCTACAGTGTTTGAAATTTGTGAGTGTTGGTTGAATTAGAGTTTATGGTGTCAATGAAAGGTGTGCATAAGGACAGATTAATACCAGCATACACACACTGCCAGGTGGGAAGACATGTATTATTCTCATAGACCCATCTCCTGTTGTCTGCTGGTGCTAATGAAACCAGGATAATTTGTATTACAATTGCTTGAATAGACAATGCAATCGAGTATGTATGTATTTGATGTGTTTATGAGTGGATGGTTATAAATATCTTGACATTTACATTCCGGTATAATTATGATGAAAGCTTGTCATCAGGATTAATTTTCTTTCTAGCAATAATAATAATAATAATAATGGCCTTTAAGTCCCTGCCAAATACCAAGTTAATTGGTTTTAAATTAATAGTTTTTGAGTGTGTCATCCAAACTCACACACACACACACACACACACACACACACACACACATCGCACCATGCCTATAGCACTACTAAACCTAATCAGTTCAATTGTGCTAAAAACCAACATTATTATTATTATGAGTCAAATGTACAAAACTGCCATTACTTTCCCTAAATTTTCTTTGATATTAATGACACTGGTATATTTATGTTATTCTCCAATATTTTTCTTCATTCAGATGGAAAATACTCGTGTACAAGTCATTGAGCATGACATAGTCCCCACTATGATTGGGTTTTAAGGAATTATCACTACTCTGATCACGCAACAACACTTGTGAACCTAAATCAAGCAGACTTAGATATGTTGTGTCTGCTTGTTGGACATGGAACATGCCTACAACAATAAAGGATAGGTCGGGTATGGGGGATCATATCACGACGAAAATGGATATGCACATGTATGTCATAGAACACTGTCCTAATGCCAACTTTGAATGAGATCTGTTCAAGCATGTCTGAGTTATGGCTTTGGACATAGAAAAATCGCAAACAAAATAGCTGCCAGGCGGCCACATTCGATCGTATCACAACAACAATGAATATGCACATGTATGTCATAGAACACTGTCCTAATACCAACTTTGAATGAGATCTGTTCAAGCATGTCTGAGTTATGGCTTTGGACATGGAAAATTCGCAAACAAAATGGCTGCTAGGCGGCCATATTGGATCGTATCATGAAACAAATTGACGTGCATATGTATGCCATTGTATGTTGCCCCTGTACCAAGTTTGAAAAAAAATCGGTCCAGGCATCTCCAAGAAACGGCTGCGGATGGACGGAAAAACGGACGGACACACGGACAGACGGAACCCAATCCATAAGTCCCCGTCCCGGACTTCGTCCGGCGGGGACTAATTTATTGTTGTCACTACTCGTCTAGCAGTTTGTAATGACAAAGGCCCCTTAGGTCACTCATATTTTCTTTGGTTCAATGAAGAAATATATTGGGGAATAACATCTAAATATATCTTGCATATGTAATACATATGTAGTTAGTTGGTCTTGACCTAGTCTAGTTCCTAACAGTGACCATATTCCGCACTACAGTGTACATCATCACTATCCCAGTCTAGTCAAGGCCCTGACAAAAGGCTTTATGGTTCAACCCCATGGTGAGCAAAGCGTGAACGGTGCATGTCAGTAGCAATCCATCACAAATTGACGGGCTGTCGTCAAGGTTCATTAATATTCATTTGGTACAGCTGTTTTGACGATGTCCAATGTCCAACAAGGACTCCACCTCCAGTCGTTTATTAATCACGTGGGGACACAACAACATAATCATGTTTATATGAATGCTGTAGGAGGGAGCACAGAAATCTGTGCGGATCATCAGAGCCTTCACTAGACTGGGATAGTGATGTAATACATTGTAGTACAGAATATGGTTCCTGTCAGGAACGAGACTAGTCTTAACATGATCTGTCAAAAATTAGCACCAATCACCAGAGCAAGCTAAACCATAGACCTGGGCCCGCCACCAGGGTCTATGGATAACCAATATCAACACAGCACAAAGTGTATAACTTGTATTTGATCAGTTTATTTTAATTGTTTTCTGTGAAAAAATGATACATTCTGTCCCTCAAAACATTGTGTGTCTATATATAAATCATGAAGTTGTCCACTTGTCATGAAACGTATACCCTGCCAACTCTTACAAACATGTGGAATAAAGAACAAACACAAAAGAATCAATACATTGATTGATATAGCAGCATATGAATATTTCACACCATCCCAAACATTGTGTATTTTGGGAATCTTGAATTTAATCATAAAAGTGATATATATAGTATCATAAGTACTCAGTGTTTTGGCCAAAATGGCTAACTTTACAAGGTTTTATTTTTATTCTGTGTTTTAATTAGTCTATTTATCAAGTCTAAATGGACATTCAAATGGAGAGTCCTTCTTCAAGTATCTAAGGGAGTAAGTACCCCCAGGTACGTTAAACAATGCCTGCTTTTATTTTCTGACCTCAGCCTACCAATACACCATATTTAAGTCTATATCAGAGAGATAAAACATTTCATGGTTTGGTCACTAGGAGTGCTGTTCGCAAGACAATAAACCCCATGAGGTTAGGGGGCCTTTTATATCCCTGTATGGTGTAGATCAGAAAGTATTCACCCACTGTGGTTTATTATTCACACACTAATTGAAAAGATCTTATTTATCTAACTTGTTGATGGTACATAGTTCAATGTGGCTCTTATCAAACATGTTTGACCACTGAACCTAAATGTGATTATAATAGGGAATTTACAATCCAGACTGAGCATGCTCAGATGCAATGGACTATGGGATTATCTGTGGTTATCGTAATACCTAATCTGGAGCTACTGATAAAATAAACCTTCCACAATGATCAAGGTGACTATGAATTGATTATTTGTGGTTAAAAACAATGTAACATTATTGTTTACAATATTATTTGATTAGTATTTATATCACATTTCCCATGATGCAACATTCAACATGGCGGGTTTGCAAGTTCCCTATTCCCACTATAAAGTGCCTGTCTTTGTCTCTTGATGGCATGCTTCCTTAAAGTCTATCCTTGTTGGCAAAAGCAAATAATGCCTCAAATGATATAGTCACCATTTAAGATTACAGATCCAGATTACTCCATACAAAACGATATATATGAGGCACTTTTTATTTATAAAAGGTTCACTAAGTACTGCTTTGTTTATATTATAATAATCTATTTGCAGTAACCCTGGCATGGCTTCAAATTGTTTTGTTTTTATTTTACAGATTATTAATTACAATGATTTAAGTTAAAATATATTTTACATCACTTACATTCAATGGTACAAAATAAATTAGTTTTGTATACTATTTCACATTATAATTTGGCATGTCTTCTACTAGAAATTGAAACCCTTTAAAGTTCAAGTTGATCACTTATATTTCTCATTGTAAGGTTTGTGTATTTTATAAAAGTGTGTTCTCTTTTGTGAAAGGAGTAAAAGACGTATTTGGTTCTTTTTCATATTTATACTAAATCAAACACTAAATATATACTTTGATACAATTCATTCTCTTTGCCCTTCATCCCATTCAAACCTGGCTGCAACCCCCACCCCTGAATTTGCACATGATTGAACCCCCCTCCCCTTCCCATCAATCCTTTTATAGTTGTCACTTGTATACCATATCTAACTTATAATACTTGTTAAATTTGAATTTCAGTATTATTGACAGAGAATTCACATCTGGGCAATGTTTTTGCTAAAAATTTAATTAAACAATCAAGCATCTGAAAATAATGAGAAATATACTGTAATAATACCAAAGTAAACTTTAAGGAACAAACTGTGTAAATTGTACATTTTTATTTATTTTTGCAAGTACTACAGCAACAACTGAGGTTTTCACTTACTAAAATAGACACAAACTAAAAGTTTTGATCTTCAATGTGGAAGATGGAAAATGTCAAATTCATTTCAGATTTCCAAATGTATGTATGCATGCATGTATGTATGTATGTATGTATGTATGTATGTATGTATGTATGTATGTATGTATGTATGTATGTATGTATGCATGTATATATGTATGTAGGTATGTATGTATGTATGTATGTATGTATGTATGTATGTATGTATGTGTGTGTGTGTGTATGTATGTATGTATGCATGCATGCATGTATGTATGTATGCATGGATGTATGTATGTATGTATGTATGTATGTATGTATGTATGTATGCATGCATGCATGCATGCATGCATGCATGTATGTATGTATGTATGTATGTATGTATGTATGTATGTATGCATGTATGTATGTATGTATGTATGTATGTATGTATGTATGTATGGATGTATGGATATCTATGCCTCTGTTGTGTGGATATTATAATTATCATGTAAATCAAGACAGTGTGTGACCACATGGGAAAAACTAGTTATTAGAAACACAACCCTACTGAGTGTAGTAATAGAGAAGTTACCTTCAATATTGGAATCCAGTTATTCAAGTGATTATGTAGCTTTCATCTGACTATTTACAACAGTCCACTGTCAGGTGATTCCACTAGGAGGTCACCTGACCAATGACATAACATCATTACACTGATGACGTCCGAATGATTCAGATGAAAGCTATGTAGTCACTTCAAAAACTAGATTCCAATAAGGCAACTTTACTACTGTCAGGTGATCCCTCTATGAGGTCACATGACCAAACGACATAACATCATTACGCTGATGATGTCTGATTGATTCAGACAAAAGCTATGTAGTCACTTCAACAACTAGATTCCAATAAGGCAACTTTACTACTACATGTACTACTATATAAAATGGAGTCAGGTGTCAATTTCTATTCTACCACTGAGAGCACATTCAATAGCTTATATCAACATGTCACTAAAACAGTCTGTTTGTGGCGATCTTATTAAAGGCCTAATTTGCATATAACTATGGGATAAAATAAGATGACACTCATTATGCGAGTTGACTTTGACCTATTCTGCATATAACTAGGGGGTCAAAACACTCATTATGTGAGATGACTTTGACCTACTCTGCATATAACTAGGGGGTCAAAATAAGATGACACTCATTATGTGAGATGACTGACCTACTCTGCATATAACTAGGGGGTCTAAATACGATGACACTCATAATGCTAGATAACTTCGACCATGTAACACGCTCCCAGAGCTCATAAAGTGCCACGACACTGCCTTTATTAAAAAAGAATATTACAGATTTGTTTTAATCTCCTACTGTTGGACTGCAGTATTATGAATATACAGGAAAGAAATTTGTCACTGTATATTTGAAAGTAGGTGTGTTTTGGGGACTGTATTTGAGAAAATGTTGGCTTGATACAAGTTGGAATTGTCGAGACACTAACCCAGCATTGAAAGTTAGCCTTTTAAGCCAGAAAACCATAATTGCTGCTGTCGTATATGCTCATTTGATTTGTTCAGACAAAACATAATTAACTACAATGTCAAACAAAACATGCATATTTCTTGAGTTCCCAGATTTCATTATGATTGTCTTTGATTTCTAGCAAGTTTTACAATGTGAAAATACATCTAAACTTTTGCTCTGTCAAGAAATCTTTAGGGATAGACAGGACAACAATGATTCATTAATAATAGATATAAAATCAATATACACTATTACTTCTGTATCAAACTAGTACTAATGTATCCGATTTGATAGCCTAAGTACTGGTCCCCTAAGTGACTAAATATAACCCCCCCCCCCCCCATCCCAAGTTCAACTCTCAACTCTAGTCCTTTTTGAATATATGTATTACAACTACTATTGGGCTCTAGTCAGAGGTATGCATGGCCTATGTGATGTAAATAATCTTTGTTTCAATCTATGATATCCAAACTGCTATATTAGCTTGGCAGTCTCAAATCTATGAAACGCCTACTGTTAGATTAGTGTGTCAGTCTCAAATCTTTGAAATGCCTACTGTTAGATTGGTGTGGCAGTCTCAAATCTATGACCATCTATAAAACCGTACAACAGAAGGAAGGACACAAACTAGAGTTCCACTAGATGTAATTTATCTAAAGCAATTGGTTTTATGATAGTCAAACTTTTTCAGTCATTTGGGGTCCTGCCTTAACCCAAATGTAAAAAAAAATTTAATCAAATTTAAAAAAAGTTTTGAGATTTTTACCATATCTTTAAAGTCAAACAAAATAATGAAAACACAAATACAGATAGACAACCTGGAATGTACTTGAATCATTACCTTTCTAATTTCACAATAAAAATGGTGAAATGATTGGTCCCAGCCCTACATGCCCAAATTATCCAATGTCAGTTGTCTACGTTAAGATGTTACTATTCTAGATTGCTTATTTAGATATTGTTGTGTTTGTTCATTCAATACTGAAAGGTTCACTACTACAGCCTATATAATTTTACTATTCCATAGTAAATGGTTTATTTTTGGATGTAATGATATTTCTATCTATTTCTGTTACAAGTTTTGTAAGTTTTTTGTATGTTTTGTGAGTTGTATACTACCTGGTTAGTATTGGTTTTAGGTATAGGTGAAGTTCTCTCTCTCTCTCACTCGTTCGCTCACTCACTCTCACTCTCACTCGTTCGCTCACTCACTCTCACTCTCTCTCACTCTCTCACTCTCTCACTCTCTCTCTCTCTCTCTCTCTCTCTCTCTCTCTCTCTCTCTCTCTCTCTCTCTCTCTCTCTCTCTTCTCTCTCTCTGGTAAATAACTTGGATGTAATTTGGCAACTGAAAACTCTATAAGTACCTATGGCACCAAAAGTAATTTTCAAGATCTGAAAAATAGCAAGTTTAATTCCTGCTTTCAAAATCACCAAGATGGAATGACGATCAAGATTCACACAAGGCACAATACCTACTTTCAGTGTCTTGAAATAGTTTACACTAACACCTTCAAATGGATATACTAGCTAGCTACTGTTGCTGTTGTTGTTGTTGTTGTTGTTGTTGTTGTTGTTGTTGTTGTTGTTGAAATTCCACTGAATAAAACACTTGAAATGACTCAGAGTGAATAAGTAATCATGCACTAACATCTAAATGAAAGTCCTGAGTTACTGAGGCCAACTATTGAACCAACTGCATGTATTGAACACACATGGCTATGTGCATCTCAAAGAGTATACCTCCTGGACTTCATGTTCTCACAAGTGCATGTGTACGGCTTACATTTTATTCATGTGTATGGCCTTACATGTTACCAAAATGTACTTATGGGGCTTCACATATTGCCACAAGTGTGTCTGTAGGTTTTACATGTTGTGAGTGCACTAAATGTTATATAGAGGTTCACTACTCCAATGCATGACTGTAATCCACCTATATCTAATACACAGTGTTAGCATGATGCCTGCATTCAAGTTGAAAAAATCGTGATTGAGAAATTTAAGTTTCACATTGTTGAGTGTCTTTTTTGTGCCTACTACTGTACAATACTATTTTTTTGTAAATTTCAATTCCTTAATCTGTTCCTTAAATCGCTATAGTAATACATATATTTATGAAATTAAAGACTCATGTGACATTGTTAACCCTTTTGTTGCCTGAGTTACAAACATTTCACATTGTTTGATGATTATTATGAAAAAAATACATTACTTTACATAGGTTTATATTTTCTGCTTCAAAGATTCTTTTTCAAATTCTGGTTGATATGTTGGATTAGAAAATGATGTCTGTCTAAGAGGGTAACTATTCATCTCAATCTCTTCCCGTCCATTGATCTGACTTGAGTGGTACGCCTTGGACAGCGGGGTCTTCTCGGTAAGTGAGTTGTACTGTTGGACAGGGTTATATCTACGCTGTTGGGTCTGTAGAAGCAAAGAAATGGTTCCAAATCACAAATACATTCTAATATAAGGCAAGAATCAAAGCCATGACGGCTATCAGTACTGTGAACAGTAGAAATTCTGTTTTATTTTAATAAAAAGTGTCATATTTGATTCAGCATTAGATCTTGCACAGTAGATTTGGTCAATGCTTAAAAAGTTTTCTTTGTACTTTAAACTGGGGACATTTCACAAAACACAAAGATCTCTTTCTCCTTGCGAGTGTTGTCTCCTAATTTATTCCACCATAAGCCACTGTATGATTAGAGTTGTCATTTTCTTGTGTCGTTAAACTTTTCAATATTTAAAATTAAATTTATCTATAAATGTGAAACAACTGCTTTATAACACTTTGATCTTTTCAGTGCATTCTTGAGACACAGCTAAGAAGTAAATACACTGCAGACGTTTTATACAGGTTTTGAAATTGTTTCCTCTTTGTTTGCATGAAAACGTTTGGTAAAAAAACTGTCACACTGCATAGCCTTCCAAGTTAAAGTTAACATTAGCTCACCAATCTTTTTCACTCTTTACATGTAAAATAAACATATACCTTTTCAGATACTTTTTCCTTTTCTCAAATTATTATGATACAAGATTAAATATTTTGTGGCTTTGTTTGGAACAAATATCAAATTTGACATTTCAGAGATGACCAGGGGAAGTGATTTCGAGTTTCAAATTTCTACATAGCATACACTGTGTACTACTACTGTTTACAACACAGAGAGTCGCACTGATTTGGACTTGGACTGCTGTTGAATGGAAGAGTTTAAAACACATAACAATAGAGAGAACTTTGAAATGTTAAGTTTTCATTGCGACATAGTTACAGTTGACAGTTCAAAAAACTCTGCCAGTAACTTGACTATAATAATAATCACGATAGTAATAATATCACTCAAATGGTAGCATGAACAAATATTCCTGGATCTGGAAATAGGTATAATTTGTATTGCAACATCACTGTAGTTCATCAAATTGTGTATTTTACGCTAAAGGTGTGATTTTTGGTACCTGTATATACTAAAAAGGATGGTTCTAAAAATGGTTATTCTTTGTACCAAAGATTATGATTGTCAAAAATCAAAACTAAAATCAAAAGCCATCACAGTTCAATGCCATGATAAATGGGGACATTTGATCACTAGTTTGTCAGTGAATGTGAATTTTTTGGGAGAAGTTTAACACGTCGAAAAATTAATGAAGTGTACATAAGTCTTTTAGTACAGTATACTGGCAGAGTTTGACATGTTGCAACAAATGCATAGCTTTGAAAACTTACCATTTGAGAGTTAAATCTACAGATAGACTACAGATCTGACATCTATGAATACATACAGGGCTGTGTCTACATATAAACATCTGTCATCTATGAATACATACAAGAGTGTGCCTACACACAAACTACAGAACTGCCCTCTATGAATACATACAGGGCTGTATCTACACAGACTACAGATCTGCCATCTATGAATACATACAGGGCTGTGTTTACACATAAATTACAGATCTGCCATCTATGAATACATACAGGGCTGTGTTTACAGAGACTACAGATCTGCCATCTATGGTTACATACAGGGCTGTGTTTACACAGACTACAGATCTGCCATCTATGAATACATACAGGGCTGTGTTTACACAGACTACAGAGCTGCCATCTATGAATACATACAGGACTGTGTTTACACATAAATTACAGATCTGCCATCTATAAATACATACAGGGCTGTGTTTACACATAAATTACAGATCTGCCATCTATGGTTACATACAGGGCTGTGTTTACACAGACTACAGAGCTGCCATCTATGAATACATACAGGGATGTGTTTACACAGACTACAGATCTGCCATCTATGAATACATACAGGGCTGTGTTTACACAGACTACAGATCTGCCATCTATGAATACATACAGGGCTGTGTTTACACTGCCATCTATGAATACATACATGAGTGTGCCTATACATAAATTACAGATCTGCCATCTATGAACACATACAGGACTGTGTTTACACATATACTACAGATCTGCCATCTATGAATATATACAGGATTGTGTTTACACATACACTATAGAGCTTTCAACTTGTATACGTAATTTTACAGCAACTCTGAACTTTACTTTACTTTATAGTATTGGATACTGGTGCTTTATAAATGATTTGATGACTGATTGACTGATTTGATTGATTGATTGATTGATTGATTGATTGATTGATTGATTGATTGATTGATTGATTACACACCTTTACAAATGTGCTCTCTTCATATGTAGATGCAAATGTTCAGACATGTAAATATGTACAACTAATAATAATGGCTATGATACATAAGTTATAAAGATTGTAGAGCATACATAGATTTGAAATATATAGATGTGTGCTTTACTGAACATCTTCACAGACTAGATCTGGTGTATTTTGTAGGTGCTACAGATATGTATTATACCACAGACCCTCCACCCTGATGGAGGGTCTATGATTATGCAGATGTTTCACAGATCTGTTTATATGTGTACACAGTTTTTAAATCAGGCTTCTTGGTTGTCAAATTTTGTTTACCAAAAGTGCTAATTTGTTTTTAAGTTTGACCCTTGATTTCATGTTTACATTTCGTGTAGTAGAGCAAAGTGAATTCAAATTCCTCTTGAGTAAAATAAATTATGCATTGACATTATTTTTTAAGAAAACCAACCAGACGGAAGCAATAAGAGTTTCACAATGCTATGAGATGATAATATATGATTGAGGTGGAAGGCGCCTTGGGACCAATTTCTCAATTTTTTTTTTAAATCTCTCCAGATTTTGTCCTAAGACAGTTTGTTCTTGGTCCTTTTGATATAGCAAAAGAAATTTAATGTTCATCATCTTGTTTTCAATGAAATTAACAATTTTTTTTTATCTTTCCATAGGGTTTTAACACTGTAGTTGGCAGCCATATTGGATTCTTGGATATCATTTTAACTTCAAATTTGTGCAGAAACACTCAATTTTTTTCACTGCAAAAGGGGTTGAATTTTCTTGGACAAATTTAAGACTTTATTTCCAAGGCACATACTGGATTAAGACTGAAAGTGACATTTGATGTTTTGAAATAACTGATAGAGATTCTGATGAAATATATGGATGCAATGTGCATGGCAAAACAAAACAACCAAGATGACAGATTTGACATTTACAACCAAAAGCCACAGAATTGTCCATGCCATTTATCATATATGGGTTTAGATACTCAAATACCTTGATCAAAGCCAAAATTGAAATTTGCATTCAAAATAAACATTTTCTTTGGTTTTAATGTTCAAAACACTTAATAAATAAACAGTTAGACTATCCATCAGCCAGAAATAGACAATTTTCATTCATCAATATTTTAATATTAAAAGTTCTAAAAGTTCTAAATATTTTCACATATTTGCAATAATTTTGGTCAGTGAAAAACACTGCATGTGTTTGTTTCTTTGAGCGCAAGTATAATCAATTTTAATCACATGTATACTCCTTAGAGGTAGTATACTTTCATGAATCTAATGACATGAGCAATCTAGGCTAAAGCCTAATAAAAAAAAGTTGCGTGGTTCCGATTACACTCAATTTTAGAATAGGTGGGGTAGGTAGATTTTTTTACTTTATTCAAACATATTCTTCTTTCATTTGTGAAGTGTCTAGTTCAAGTTTCCCATTGTTTTCCAAATGGTCTCTCTAGTATACATTTCTTCCTATCAGATGTACAGTCATTTCAGATTGGAAGAACAGTTTTATTTTGTCTTTTTAAGTGGATGTCAGTTTCTGCATTCACTATTTCTCGTGAGACTTCAACATTTTTTGTGATTTTATTATTTTTTTCTCGAATACATAAAAAAAAAGTTTAGGGCCGACAGTGAAAACTAGGTGGGGTTGGGTAACCGGAACCAAACAATTATTTTTTTTTTAGGTCTCATAAACACCCTCATACACAAGAATAACAAATTTTTAAAAAAATCAGTTTTTATAATTTACTTTGGGACAGAACTAATAATTTAAACTAATAATATTGTAAAATCTGATTTCGCAGAAAATAAAGCCAAAGTTTAATTACAAAGTTTGAGTATTAAAGTAGGAATATGGAAAATTGTCAGAATACAAGGCAAACTAAATGTTAGTAAAACACAAAAAGCAGAAGAGAAGGTATAAAGAAGACAGAAATCAAAGTCAGAAGTCAGGCTTGGGGGTTAAAATATAACATCTACTGAAAGTGTTACAAAAATGTTAAGTATGAGTGGCACATCCAATAGTGATACAAACATACACACAACTTAAGATTACCAAGGTTACATTGTACACATGCTGTATAAATTGATACAATGTATATAATGCTTGTTAGTGTTACCATAGTTACAGGTAAGTGTGTCATATACAATGTATCTATTACCAAGGATAATACATTATCACATGCTAAACTAAAATCTACAAAGATTGTTAGTAAGTTAAAGTACAGTCATATACACAGCATGCCAGCCATTAACATCCAAAGATATTACTTTTTTTTGAAGAAATTCATAATTTCAAGCAGAGAGAGTTCAAAAAACATACTGTTTTGATAAATATGTTATTGAACTCTGAAATTAACGCAGCAGTTATGCTTCTACATCTATCTCAGGTTACCAACGGTAATTAGAACACGGTGCCAAATTTTTTGCCGTCACGATTAACTATGGAATATCAATCATTTGTATGTTACATTTGCTTTCAATAGACAAATCTAATTATAATTTACTTTGTGGAGTCGAATACCATAATCACACAAAGTCAAGGTCAAGATGTTGAAAGCGCTTTTCAACGGACTGGGAATCATCAAGCATAGATAGTATCATTTTTTCAAACAAAGCATTGATGAAATAAACTTACTTACTTTCTTCCTTTTTTTACATATTTACAATAAAGTATTCATTATAGCACTGTCTCATACAGCACCATCTCATCTTCAAGTAAACCTAAAGGTGTTTGAACAGGTCATTATTGTTTTTCTTCAAGTTTTGGTACAATGTAACAATTCTTGCATGCAAATGATGCAGTGCTTGTGTACAGAACACAAACGCATTTTCTTCAAGCAAGTCATTTTGAGCAACAGCAGTAAATTTGGCACATACTATAAATACTGCATAGAATAAGATTGTATAATCTTCACAGTATGTGGTGTTTTCAAACTTTCAAATATACAATGCATGATTACATGTGACATTACAATCAAATTATAAAGTTTCCTAATGCTTTTTAAGAAAGTTCTTTTTTTTAAAATAAAACTTATTTACTACAAACAAAATTAAATCCTTGTTTCTTTATATTCATATTTATATTTATTATACTGATGACTATTTACAAGAAACTTCTGAATTTTTAAAAATTAATGTCACGGTGTAGTATTACTGTAAAGATTAAGATGTGAGAATTGAGAATGTATTAAACACATAATATGACAGATCCCCGTGACACGCGAGTGCAAGTGTGGCATACTCTGCATATTTGCACAACTGTTTCTAGTATTCTCTGTGCCCATACTTTTACTTGCTACGCTGGTGAAAGTGCAGATAAAACACTGCAAGCACGAGTGCAAATACCCCGAGTACCCACACTGGAACTCACATGGCATGGGGTTCTGTTATTATTACATATGTTTATCTGAAATGGCACATTACCGTAAAAATTATACAGTGCGATCACACGATTTTATGTGTAGCGAACCATCACACCCTCATTTGCATATCATTTGCATGCAGGTATGCAATAATGTTTTTGGTATTGCACTGCAGTGAAAATACCACTAGTGTGCGCACCCACCAGTGCAAGAAATCTCTGGTACATATATAATAATATCAAATATTTGCTGAACGTTCCTTTATTAAGACTGCCTGTTTTCAATTCTCAGTTACATATGAATAACAATTTGTGCAGGGCTTTCATTGGCCTTGAATTTAACTTCTAAAATTGGTAGTTGATTTTAATAGCGAAGTGAACTTTTCTCAGCAACTTTTATATTTTAAATGATTTGAATTGGTCTAACACCTTATAGATTTGGTAGTCTGGACAAGATATTCAGTATGCTATGTGCTCTGGACAACTGTTAATTTTGAGCTCTGATGTAGATTTGGGTATAAAGTCCAGAATAAAAGTTTTTTTGTGTGTGTGTATTTTTTATTACATTTGATAACCTGAGAATTGCATGTAGAAGTAAAGAGCAGTGAAATAATGTTAGATACAAATCATTCAGAAAGTTCTAGTAATATTAAAATCAAAGCGTGGCTGGTTTCATACGTACATTGACATGCTACACACCCAATGGGTTGACCTGATTTGCATCTGTTACAGCAGGCAAGCGGAACAATAAAAAAAATACCTTTAAGTTTACACATGTTTGCTTTGTTAAGAAATTTCACATCACATGCAAAATACTACATCTACCATTACTGCAAACTTCCCAATCAAAGCCTTGAATTACATATTAAGTAAAATGGTTCTTGACAATTCAAGTATCAAGGTAGGTCCGGGACAATTTCTATCAAAAACTGTACCTTCTATTCATATTGCAATGGATTAAAAATTACACTGAAAGTGTGAATTTGGAAAATTATTACAACTTTTGTTGCAGCTTCTCATAGCACTTTTACAGTATCAATGTCATGTATACATGACTTTGCAATTCTACCTTGTTTGATGGATTAGATGAAAATCAAAGCCAAAACATTATTGTCTAAAGTTTAAGTTTGTAGATATAGTGAATAAAGGATACAGTTACATTGTTATGACAGTTTTACAACATTACAACATTAAAACTAATACACAGTATAAACAAGTACAGCACTTTGAAATCTGAAATAATTTCTATTTGGCCACCAAATTATAGTGTCTCTTTACTGTATCATTTTCTTGTAATTTTGCCAACATAGTTTTTCAGCATATATATGTATTTGAAATTATTTCCTTGCAGTTCAATGGAGTGTGACCCTTTTCAAAGTCTCAATTTATGCAAATTATGTTATAATGTATGCATAAATGCATCAAGTTGTGTTCAAATTAGGAGACCATCCTTACAAAAGCGCTGTACTTGACAGTTTACTGTATTCTTAAAATTAACATTAGCAACCAAAGTACACTAACAGATAGGAAAGAGTTGGAGACTTAGGAATACCAGGAGAAGAAATCCAAGAATTGCAGAAAGAGAGAGAAAGTTGACAAGTTACAAGCAAATGCACACAATCCATGCAAGAAATGCAATCAATGGCTTTGAAAACGATAACCTCTTGAGTGAGAATTCAGGTAATCTTTTCACTTCAAGTGGACTTCAAACTAATGGAAATATCTTTGGACAACATACATAAATATAAATTTGTATCAATGGAAATTTGAGGTAATTTTTGTGTGGAAACTGACACCAATGCTATTTGAAATCCACTTTGAAATGACAAACTTACAAATGACTAAAGTCACCCATTTACCTATGAGTTGTGTATGTGATTGTGATATGTCAAATCGCCCCGATCTCTTAGAAAGAGAGAAAATGACGGAACTAGGATGTCTGTTGCTGTGCGTAACTCTCTGGTACTACAGGTGAAAGGATGCAAACGAATGGATTAGGACATGTTATACATTTGAAATTCACATGCTTATCACATGCAAACCACATGATCATCACATGATTGTCACATGAACCCCAGATGACTATCCCATGACTACTGCAGATCTGCAAAGATCAAGAATAGAAAGTGAAATGAAAATGTGTGCATTATTTGTATGGTGATCTCCATTTGACGATCCCATGACTTACTGTTTGGAAAAGTTGAAAACTTTATCCGTATAACTATGGCAAGTTAGCAATCTCACAATGAATGTCTTTCTGCTTTTGAAACACATAAAAATGAACACAAATATATTGTATTAAATGATGCTGTAACTATATGACACGCAAAATCTTTACAAAAGCTGCATTCTAAAGCTAATTTATAAAGACATTATTGAATAATCTGGCATTATCAATTTGCAGAAAGGAAGAGTTTCAAAATAATTAAATATCTCTCTATTTGATGTTTCGAAATACTTCTGCGATAAGGTTGCATTAAGTAGATTATCAGATCTTCTGGTTGCTGATTGCACATGCACTCAACTGTAAATATCTACCTTCATAATCCCCATTTCTTTAATAATTAGTTGGCAAAATAATTATGAAGTATTAGGCCAAAAAATATATATATATCTGGTTCTGGTCTGGGTAAACTTTCTAAAGTGGTGCGACGACGCGAATTTTTTTTTTCCTAATTTTTTTTTTTTTTCAAATTAGTAAATACACATTTTTTTTGACACTTTACATACTCTGTTCTATCATATTTATCTCTTGAAAAACTTCCTTTTTTCGAAGCAGTTTAGGTATTGTATTTAAGCAGTCTTGGCATGTAGGGTAGATTTCAGCTGCTTGTTCTCCTGATATCAGGAATAAATAAGGAACGGGAAAGCAAAAATTATCGGAAACAAAAGGATTGACGCGAAGGTATTTAGGGCACGCGCGCGCTGACCAGAACCAGATATATATATTTTTTTGGCCTTAGAAGGTGATATGCAGTTTACAGCCACTGGCAATTGCTCGCAAACAATCTCACAACACACATCTTGACCATCTACACCTCCAGCACCAAAATATTTGAAACATTACTATAAATACAGATGCTAACTTTTGCTTTTTAAAAAAGGATTGATCTATGATTACTAGTATGAAGGAAGAGTCACCTTTACATCCTAAATTTTGCATGTCATACGTCCAAGTCACCATATCCATGTTGTACAAAACTGTTTCTCTAGAAAAGAAATTCCACCAGAAAGAGCAATATGTGAGATTTCTAAAACTCCCCATGTTGCTTGGAAAAGATTTCAACTTTCCCCCCTATTTGGTATGATTATATTTGTAGAGGCTTAACCTTTCACCCTTGACCTCTCACCCTTGACCTCTCACCTGGCTTGAATTCGTGTACTGGCATAAGCTCAGTATCATGTTGTACTGGCACTAGTTCAGTATCAACTTGCTTAGGACCATGAACCAGTCCCTGGTACTATGAGATGAGTTGAATAAAATGGGGTAAAAAAAACGAAGAAATATAGCAAACATAAATCATACTAATTTAACAAACAAAGTAAAGAAATTACATAAATTATAAAAGATTTAAAGAAATATCAAGCAGCATTACATAGAAGGCGTTGAAAATTAAATTAATGCAGTAAGCTGTGCATTTATTTTCTAAATATTATGTCATTTAGGATGTTTATACCTACCAACATTATTTTGACATTGACATTTTGACATTGACAAGTTCAGACATATTGGATTTCTCCCATGAGTCAAAGCAATCTCAAAATTGAGAGGGTATTTTAGCACGGCCATATTGGATATCTCCCATAAGTCAAAGCAATGTCAAAGTTGAGAGGATATTTTAGCACGGCCATATTGGATTTCTCCCATAGTTCAAAGCAATGTCAAAGCTAAGAGGGCTATCTGTCATCATTGTTTTATTCAGAGTTCCAAATTGCAAAGTATCTGCATTTTATTGTTTCAGTGACTTTTGCATGTACGAAAGAAATCCAAGATGTTACACGTCCAATGTAAGGATTTATTAAACCAGAACAAGAATGGTGTAACATCATAAATTATGTGCCATAACAGTTTATAAAAATTCCCCCTGTGGTATTGACTTAATTCGTTCTCACTATTTGTAACAGACACAAAAACCCAAAGTATTATTATTATTATTATTATTATGAAATAATAATAATAATAATAATAATAATAATAATAATAATAATAATAATAATAATAATAATAGTATCATTCATAATGGTATATATATATATATTCACAGAATCTGTTATTGAATAAAATGCTAATTATGTGCATTTAACAAAAATATGCATGTTGAAAAGCACATTTGAAAAAAAGACTGGCAATGTGAGAGAGATAACACATTGGGAACAGAGTCACATGCACTGTCTGTGGTGATGCTATGAGTCCCATGAACACCACACAAAAATAAGTTTATCTTCTCACATCAAATGAACATGTTACATGTATATTAACTTGCATGTGACTTTAATAGGCGCAGCAGCCTGTTAAAGCCCTTTCAAAAACAGCAAAATAAAGGAATGAACCAATGTGTAGAGGAACAGTAGTAGGGGTGACCAGGTAGAAGGATCAATAGCCTAGTAAACGTAATTACCACCTAATTATCACCATATGCAAGTTTAAGCATTGTGTTCAGTCAAAATGTCAATAAATTGCAATTCAACCTTGTGTAATATTAAAGTGCTATGCCGGCCATGAATAGACAAAAGTTTATAATCAATAAACATGTAGTATAGTTTATCATTTGTTTAAATGAGATGCTCTTCACTTGAGTGACAGTGTCTTTTAAAATTATAACTAGAGATGAGAACATTCCATTTTTGTAGTGTGTGTGTCAAATATCTAAAGCCCCATTCATCAGCTTGGTAGATCATATGATTTACACAGGTTATAACCCATGTATTCATTTGAAGTCATCTTACTGGCAGATTCTACTTCGGTGGATTGGACCAGAAAGAAGTTCAATGAGTCAGACATCTGTCATGGACAGAATTCAATATTTGACACAAAAACTGCAATTTTGACATGTTCTTAGTCCCTTGGGAGATCTTTTTATCTCATAATCTTCAAATGTTTTAAACTTGTTATCCATTTCAAATTTTTTGATTCTGATCATGAGTACATTATCATTCCTTGATTAGCACCCTTTGTCCATTCATGTACAGCAAGTGGATGTGCTTTGTTGAAAGGTTGTTAACATTATTAGTATACCATTGACCTGTAATATGAACTATCAGTATAAATAACATTAAAAGTGAAAAGTAAATTATTATCTTCAACTGAAAATTAATCTGTGTTGGTAATTCAATGTGTTGCATTATATGCTCACATGTTTAAGTATGCCTGTCCATAAGGTCACATGTTCTGAATAATGTGTCAAACTGTTGCCAAAGACTTGTGTACACAGTCCAAAAAATTTCAGATAACAAGTTTGTGTGTGGATGAATTAATGCAACACACAGTCAATTATTACATTCATGATGTCAAGTACAAAAATATAAAAATATCAGTACTGAGAAGATACAACAAACATCACTGACAATGTTCGGATGATGACAAGTGAAAATTTAATCCACATCATATCCCTCATCTCAAAATGTGTCTTTGCTGGTTGCTATGGAAATAACAAATCCTTCCTCACAGATAAAAAAAGACAAACATACAGAAAGTTGTCATATTGATGTTATCTTTGACTGACAATTCTGTACATGTCGACATTGATTACTTTATGTAATTACTAGGGTAGGTGGGTGTACAAGAGTTTTATAAATATCCTGACCAATTGCAAGTGTCAATGACATTGAAATATCCCTTGTTTACCAACTAGGAGTTGTCTTTTCAGTCAAAGGGTAACTCACAATGGGAACTGATAAAAGGAAAACAAATGTCTATGATATATAACTTTTGGTATTAAGCCAAAAAAAAAAATAATTGTTTCTGGTCAGGACGGTTTGTCTAAAATGGTGTGACAAGTGTATATGTGGGGCAGATGTCATTTGCTTGTTCTTGGCTCTAATTGTCTTCACAGGCTTATTTTTGTGTTTCCCCTTGGATCTACAGACTGCCTGGGCTGGACAAACACAAACAAAAAGACCAACAAGACAGTATTTAAGTGATGTGCATGCTGACTAGAACTTTTTTTCTGACAAAATTAACTTAGTTTGTTTTACAAACAAAAAATATATAACAAAAATTTCTTTGAAATTTGAAATCAGCTGGACACTGCCTTTATTTCCAAAAAAACTAAACTCGACATTTGTTCAAACTGTTGAAATCAAAACACCACACACACATCGATTGTGAAATGATTTAATAGATTGAAAACATCATTTTTAACAATGTCTATAAAAAAAATAAATCTGTTAGGAAAATTTTCAAGATAAAGGCTGACTGATAGGAATGTACCGGTATTCATTTAAATACTTTTCTACAAAATAGATTGTTTTTATCATATGAATATAAACATCTTATCTGGAATATATTTTTCTTATTCTGTTGCAACTTTGGTTTCTAATGCCTTTTTTGGTACAGTTGAATAATTAAAGATTAGTTTATCTTGATTATATGGAACAGAAATATATTTGTCCATCCTGAATTATAGACAAAATTGGCTATTCCAAATAATACATGAGTATAGCACTCCTACAAGATGCATATCAAAAAAGATATATTTCGTAACACAAAACAACTCGAAAATAGGTATATGGATAATTCAATTCACTACCATCTGTATTATATGATTATTAGGATACATCAATTCATCCATTTTTAAATGATGATAGTTTAGAAACACAAATGAATGACATCACACACATGTTTATCTTCTTTTCTTGTTTGCATAAAATATTGAAATAAAATACCCACCACCTCATTTGGCAGATTTATTTTTTTGGAACCATATCAACACACTGAAGGTAGTTATATATAGGAGGAGGTATATGGAAAATAAGTAATTGCTCTCATAAACTTACTTTATAAAAATTCCCCTTTTTTCAGATCAGGTTCTTTTCTTTTTAGGGAAGTTTTTCTTTTTTCGTTTCTCGTTTCCTTTTTTGAAGGTGATGGGAAAGGTCAGACTTACAGTAAAGTCCATGGAATGTTGTGGAAATTATACATTTATAAGATTCATCCATTTAAATTTGTCAGGAGTGAAAGAAATGTTCAACATTTTGTTACACCAAGCCTTCATAAAAGATATAGCTCACCAACTGGTTTGTTGTATAACTCTAACAAAGTGGGGTATACATTTGAATGGTGTATCTTGGGATATACCATTTGACATTGACAATGAAGGTCAAGGTCAAAACTTTAATATCGATCTTGAGAGATAATCTCTATAACTATAGGTGGAGACACTTAGATTCTGGTGTACTCAATGTAGGATAATTTTTTGGGGTCACTTCTACATGAAAATGTAAGGTCGAAGGTCAGAGTCTCATTAGAAAGCTTAGCATTAACAATGTGGGGTAGACAGTAAAATGGTGTCCATATCTATCAAACTTTTGGAGACAACAGGAAAAATGTGATTTTTGAAATATGGCTGCCACTTTGCTGATTATGTGTATTTAACAAACACCAATACTGATAGGAACTGACCACAGTCTACAAACTTTTTTGGATCAAATTGAATCTTTTAGAGACATTCTCACCCTGCATGTGATTATCAAAATTTCTGTGTTTAGCCATTCTCAAATATTTCAGTTTTTGTAATGTTAAGAATAGTTGTAATGATAACTATGACTACAACTCTCTCTATTTCTTGCAACAATTTGATTTCTACTTCTGTCAAAGCTGAAATGAATGAAATCAAGCCATTTTTAGATGACTAGTGATAACTGTTGACAGAGCCTGTGTGTAGAAAACAGCTATGGTACACAGACGACATCCTAAGCAAGATAGCCCTTACTTGCTTGCATCCAAAGCAGCTCCGTAGGAAGTCTTAAATATCATGCACTGCTCATATATCCCACTGTTACCCAACATTTCACACAGAAGGCACAAAATTACAACACTTTCAATCTTACAGTCCTTGAAATAGTTACCACGACTTCAAAATCTACATCCTGATATAATGTTACCTGATTTTGATATGAGTTCTTCAAACAAACTATTCTGCATACTATACAGTAACACCGACTTTTTGAACACTACCATAGGAAGACCCTAATTCTACACTTGAACGGCCTCCAACTTTTTACACTTCACATCCGGATTGTTTCCACTGGGTTTGGTTTCTGTTGGCTTCTCAAGACTTGACATGCTACCATCAGCATAATCAAACCCTTGTTTCTCCAAACTGTGACAACTTCCATTAACAGCACTGGTAAGCTTTGTCTCAGACAGGGGAACTCCGCCTAGGCCCCCAGAGCTGTCGGTACTTGAATGATAGCTCTGGAGAACTATTTCCTCCTGGTGGGGTATACGTAAACCCTTCTCCAGACCTTGTTTGTTTCGCCTGTTGGGAGAAACGCAAATGCTACACAAACAATTGGGATCACATTTCTTTACCTTTCCGCTTGGAACATCTCCTGTTATTTCCCTCTGCAAAATAGAAACAAACATGCAGCCATCAGTCTGATATAGTGTCCCTGTATTCTTGTAGCAAACACATCATAGCTAGTTAACAGCTATGTTATCTACAAGGGAAACCATGATCCAAAAAATATTATTCAGAAATATATATATATATATCTATATATTTGATAAAATTGAAAATTTGTCTATGGTGAAAATTATTAAACACTGAAACCATATTTTATTTAGGAAGATTAGTTTGTTTTTATTATTTTATCCTGTACACTTTTCCATTTCTATTTCATATCTGAATGCCTACCTGAAAGTTACAAAGTACGTTTTAAATTAATTTTCTTAAATATCTACAATCACAAATTTTCTTTAATGAATCATATCACTGTCTATGACTGAATCATACAACTTTAACAGCAGGTACTACTACGGTAAAGAGGAGTTTTATATTCATTGCATTTTGTTTGCTTTAAATGACCAAGTAAAGTCACTTTCTCCAATCCCGCTATCCTCTCTATAATAGTTATTACAACTACCTCTGCATTGATTGGGCAAAGATTCAGGAAGCTCCTAACTTTGTTTACATCCCATGACACCTAGCTCTAGTGTACAGCACGTTTCTCTGTAGGCAGACTTGGCAATTTTCATAGCTTTGATTTAGAAAAGCCAAACAATACTGGGTCAGTAGATATAACGTTTCTGTGGTTCTTAAACATAAGAATGTGACTATAATTAAATCAGTCTCGATTGTGTTCAATTTAACAGATAGTAAATCTGAAACCATGCAAGTATTGTTCTGTATGTTATAAATATCATTCATGTTGGAAGAGCATGATGTAATTGACAGGTTCAAACAGTATAGTTTTTCTAAAATCTAAGTTTACAAGATTTCTAGACCTACTGACCTCCCTTGTATTTTAAACATAGCTGTCATTTGTGTGTCTGTGTGTTTCTTTGTTTGTTTGTTTACAATATAAACAAACAAAATAACACTGATGATAATTTTACTACAGTGCTCCTCTTAATGTGGAGACAGAACACAGGGTTAACCTGCATCATTCTAGAAGGAGGATTCTTATTGGTCACAATTTAAGATTTTCTTTTTAAATACCAATAAGTAAACTGTAAAATATCAGTACGTGATGTAGAGTGTTTATCTGATAGTGAACACAATCCAGGACATTTTACAGTCTACCCAATCAACTGCTACTTTTATTTCAAACGGACCAATAGCCATTCACCTTCTTGAATGTGCAAGTTACATGAATAGTAATAGAAATCACCAAGGTGTTTTACAGTTGTACAAGGTCAAGTGCTCATCACAGAAGAAAGTCTTGATACAGCGCCCTCTTTGGTCAAAAACTGGCACTAGAATTAGAAGAAACTTGAACAAATGAATCAAAGTACTTTCAGTCAATAATTTCTGCATTTGTTATTGCAATGAATGCTATTTTTTCAGCTGATGATTTTGTTAAAATGTATAGAAATTTGGTGAGCATTTTTGGCCGCTGGATTGGCATAGTTAAATTTTTCTGTGACTTGCAGTACAGGAAACACAGCATTACACCTTCTATTGACAATATTAATTACATCAACAGCTGGTTGTTGCATTCTACATTACTTCAATGATGAACACTTGACTATTCTGTTAGTATTAACTAACAAACATCATTTTAGTATTAAGATGTTGAATAAAACATGCACATTTTTCAAAAAGTGAAAATGCACAGTAAATCTGGATGGTATCACTGGCTTTGAATTTCACAGAAGGAGTAATGGTAGTTTGGCAAAGTTGAACTTCCAGAATGATGTGTTGAGTAGTTGATAATTAAGAAAGTTCTGTGGTCCACTGATACACATGTCTGGGTGAAGTATTTTTGTTTGTTTGTTTGTTGACAAATATAATGTTGCATCATGATCACCTTACCCATCTCAAATTTGGCTCGATGTCAAAGTTCACTTACGAGGAAAAATCTTTTGTAAATCATGTAAATTGCTCCTCAGAATTATAAATTTGTTTGAACGTCCCCAGTTACTGGCTTGGTTTTTGGGGACCCCAAGGTACATATGTATGATTCGGATATCTACCCTTGAGTTAAAGTAACAGCCTCTTTGACTAGTGGTAGGTAAGAGTACCAAAATGTCATGAAGTACAATGATTAGAATTTATTCTTTTCATTTTATCAAGAGGGTGTTCACAATTTCTGAGATTCTGTATTCCTATTTCTTTGTTCAAGGAGAATACTAAAAATAAATTCATGAAGGCTTGGACCAAATAATCCTATAAAAATGTCATCAGACTTGAGATTCATCCAGATTTACAAAATGTACAATAAAGCGAGCTACCAGTAATTTGTCAATATTTTCTCTAGGAAAGACTTTTTTCATTTCTAAATTCACTATGCTTACAAAGTTAGTTAGAGCAAAGTTTCATTTCATTCTAAGGACAGCCAAATTTGCATAAAGTGAGCATGCATAAATTTTGCAATGTCATGATATATGCAAATGACATAATGTATGCAAATGTGATTATGTAGATTATGCAGTATGCAAATTAGTAAATTATCCAATGATAAAGCAAGACAGGTGAGTACATGCACAAATTAATGTATACAAACAATATGTAAAACAAGAAGTGTGAAGAATTATACAACCATTTCATTTACATGCGTCAATCAAACATAGTCATTATTTTAATATTTGTCAAAATTTGTTATTTTACACACAGACTAGTCTAGTTTCTAAGATACGCCGTGATGGGGCGCCCTCACACATCGGTCAACCCCTCCCACGAGGAGGCCAGTGAGGTTGGAACGACATGACATATCTGTAATCTTACAGTCTATGACAAAATTTGTACAATAACTAGTTTGTCTTTGTTTTAGTCCATCTTTTCAAATATATTTTGTTGTAAAATTCAAAATTCCATCTTTCTATGCGATGGTACAAGTCTTTATTCAGTCCTGGTCCATTTATGTGTAAATTAAAATAATAAACATGTTCACACTTTTCATGAAATGGTTGCATATTAAAACAATTTATCCATTATTTAAAAGTGAATATATATGTGTGCACTCAAACAATGTATATGCTCATTTTTTAAGTTATTTGTTGAAACAGTTGTATACCAGAATTTATATCAAATAAAGTTACACATTTTGAAATTATTCAAATACCTTAATAAGTATGTATAATGTTCAAATGATATTGATTCTGGCCAACATACAACTGATTCAAGCAGTCATGAAAGTACGGGAATTACCTGGTCTCTTGAAAACTCGCAACAAAATGGCTGCACAAAATGGTTTCCATGGTAACAAAAACTGTCATGTGACACCGCATGTTAGTGGGCATATAGCATGAACTTGTTCATAACATTGATGGCGCTATGAAACTTGTATACATACACAAATGAAGTGGTGGTGGGCAGGAGGGAGGCCTTTTTGGACATCATGGCCGGCCCAGATTTGAAGCAGAGTGAAAATGTCAACGCTAGATAATCTAATCTTTTGCTGACAACAGAATCCCATGCTTTTCCAAGTACATTTGTACACTATCTGATTACAAAAAGGTTTGCTTCATCAATTTTCAGTAACTTTTGGGTTAAGGAATACACAATGGGATAGTGACTGTCCGATGTGTATTCATGAACACTGGTTTCTTAAACCATATTGCTTGATCAGGCTAGTTTTGTGTAAATGTACATGATTGGTTGAATGGTTACACCCCTGCTCATCTGTGATTGGTTGGGTAAACATATAGCGATGACTGATTGGGTAACAAACATTCAAGAATGGTTTGTTTTAAACTGACGTATTCAAAATATAAACGTTGTGATTGGATAAATGACAACAGGAAGGCAACAAATCTGTCAACATGATGTATATGCACACAAGCAAAGCAAATAATAACCTTTATTACAAATCTCTCACAATGATACTCATTGGCTGAAAGACAGTGGAAAACAGTATAGTGACTTTGATTGGTTGATTGACGCATACATGCCTGTGAGTGGACAAGAATCATTGCAGATCTGTAACAGTGTCAATTAGTTGACTGACACTTACAATACTGTAAATTTGTGTAGCATAGCAACCAGCATAGACACATTATGAATTGAGCACATAGCAACCAGTACTGACACAAAACAAAGCATGTAAACCAATAATGCAAGGCTAATCTTCTTGTATATTTCTTGAGGGAGTTATGGTTAAAATCTGTTCTCCACACTTTACTCTTTATCACCAGATCTCACAGGCCTAGTGTGTAACAACAAGGTACCTTATGGCTTCAACATTGATAGATCACCACCATGTGCTTGGTAAAGTTGTATGTTATAGGAGAACTATCTGTCTGTTTCCATGTGTGGGAAAATTTGTCATATGTAATCATGTGATATTCAAAAATATACAATGAAAACACATACAAATTTATCATGTAGTACTCAAGTAGATTATCCAATGAAATTGTGTGATGTTTTGTATTTGTTCACAAAACCTTACCTGGGCAGCTGAACTTCTTGACGGAAAACAGAAATAGAGTAAACACTTGTAGACAAAGTCTGGCAACACACAGATTCCAATAATGATGATCATTCCTAACCAGAATGTAGGACTTTCCAACATCTTGAAGAAGACCCAGTACATGTCAAAGGTGTCCATGAAGTCATACCTGTGAGTCAAGAAATGAGCATGCTCAATGACCTCTAGAAATGTCATGCACACTGGCATTTTGTAGAAGATTAAAAATACTATAAGAGAAGCCATTGACATGTGAGTGTAAGAGTGGTATACTAGGGGTATATGCACAAGTCCTTGCAATGTTCTAAATATATGCCCAAATATCAACATGCATGACACAATAACTGTATCTATATTGTTATATGTCTATATATGGACATCAATGACTTCATCTTTCTACACTGTGTATCTGTTTTGCTACATGTAAAACTTAAACATCATGACTGTATCCATTTTCAATTTTGCTACATGTCCAAATATGGACATCATTGCTGTATCCATTTTGCTATGTCCAAATAAGGATATTATTGATATCATTGTTGTATCCATTTTGTTACATATCCAAATATGGATATTATGACATCATTGCTGTGTACATTTTGTTATGTTCAAATATGGATATTATGACATCAATGCTGTGTACATTTTGTTATGTCCAAATATGGATATTATGACATCATTGCTGTGTACATTTTGTTATGTCCAAATATGGATATTATGGCATCATTGCTGTGTACATTTTGTTATGTCCAAATATGGATATTATGACATCATTGCTGTGTACATTTTGTTATGGCCAAATATGGATATTATGACATCATTGCTGTGTACATTTTGTTATGTCCAAATATGGATATTATGACATCATTGCTGCGTACATTTTATGTCCAAATATGGATATTATGGCATCATTGCAGTGTACATTTTGCTATGTCCAAATATGGATATCAATAATGTCACCACTAGATCATATATTAACAAACACCTCACAATGGAACTGTATATGTTTCATAACATATCAGCCCCCAGACAGAGTCTGTTCTTGCTATCGATCAGAAAACGTATGAATGGCCGATGTCAGATTAGGGTTAAAATTTGGGTGTGATAAGATACTATTTATCCAAGAATTTGGGTTTACCAACTGGTAGACACTCACCAAAGTGGACCACTGTAGAGCATCAACAGAGTAAAGTAACCAACAATGGTAAGAGCCATTGAGAAGATCCATATACCATCCCAATGTCTTGTCTCATAACATAACTAAGAAATACAAGACAAAGAATATCTTTTATAGTATTCACTTACATTGCTACATATTTGTTACTATGGTAAACATTGGATACATATTTTGTTACATTACTATATAGTTTGTGACATTGTTATATATATTTATTACAGTTTGATACATTGCTATATACACGATGTTATTTTGATAAAACATTGTTTACACATTGTTATACATTTCTATTACAGTTTCTTACATTGCCACAATCCCTATATGTGATGAAATAGATAACACTTCCGAAAATGTTATTACTTTGATAAACATTCGATACAGATTTTATAACATTGCTATGTTTGTTACATTGTTATACATTATTTGCTATATGTTGTTACATTCCTATATGGTTTGTTACATTGTTATATACTATTTGAAACATGTTGTTACATTGATATATGGTTTGCTACATTGTTATATTTCTTTGATACATTTTCATACATTGCTACATTGCCATACTTTTCAGTGCACCGTGATGTATCCATGCACATGGCATTACTACATATTGGCTATACAATACTTAATCCAGATAAGACTTCCCTGCTATGCAATACATAATCCAGATAAGATTTACCTTGAAGTTGACCAATATCACACATATAGTCATACATATTGTGCCAAATGTCCAAATACCATATTGCTGGTGACAAAAATAAAATATTAATCATAATTAATAATAGTTACATTCCGAACCAAGATATGGACTGCAAAGTCTTTTTTGTAATGCAAAGCAGAAAGGAAATAATAAATTCCTCAGAAACATTTGATCCACTTTATAGATATAAACCATATCATGAAACCTCATAAAGTGTAGTACACTGTGCATGCACTCCAAATGTTAGATCACATTACTCGGACACATATTCTTTTCATAGTTAAGGTAAAAAATCACTGGTAAGACTCCTCTGCAACATGATAGTGCCCTAGGGAAAATAGAATGCGACTAGTGCATGCTGTATGCAAATTGAAGGCACTATGGGTCACTTGTCCATACCATGTGACATGATCTAAGCCAATCACTGTAGGCTGTATGAAAAGCTATGTGTGAAATAACATAGTTGGTGTAGGGGCTATGGTTTTAATAACAACTAACCTGCATGTATGGTAATAGTGAGACATCATCCCCAAATAGCAATTTAACACCGTAGAAGAGACACAATGCATGATATAAACCTGCAATATGGACATTTTAAAAATCAGTCTTTAAGACAGAAAATAACGACCATGTACGTTCTCTATCGGTACTAAATTTGTAACTCATATACAGGAATTGTAAATTAGTACATAAGAAATATGGATAGTGTACATGCTATGCCCTACAACTTCAAAATCTCATATAGTTTGTTCACTATGTTCAATTAACTTATATATGGATACAAATAGTTACTGTTAATTTCATATAATAGTCAAAGAGTATTTACAATACAAAAACACAAAGGCAGTCAGATTTGCACCTTCATAATAATCACCATACACAAAATTACTAGATTGCTCAACTTGGTTAACATGTGCAATAATCCAACTGATAAATCAAATATCAAAATAAGCATGGTTAGACATCATGTATACATACAAACAGTGACATGAGGAAATACAGTTGAAAGACAAATATGACATTATGTGTAATGCACTGCCCATGTAATAGCACCCTCTAGTGACAGCCTGAAGTACTCTAATTGTAAGAATCGCTTATATTCTAGTCTATGCAAGAAATGAACAGTGGTTGAGTTAAATATAGTTGGTTGTTGGCCTTCATTAATCTCCAACAGCGTTACACATCTATATAATAGTGAGCCCTATTCATTTGGATTGTACATCTCATAGAGGGCGCTGTTTATCTTAGAAGGAGTAGATTTAGGGTGCTATTCATATCAAGACCAATGCATTGGTTGGAGGGCTCAGGTCCTATTTATCTTTTTGAGTGAGGCAGCAGAGTGAAAATATACTGTTGGAACTTTACGAAACTTTAGGCATAAACCAGGATTACACTTGATTTTGTAATAAAAGACTCCAAGGAGATTAATGTATAGAATAAAGTAAAATCTTGCAAGATGCAAGACTGTTGAAAGTATGTCAATGACACAGATAAAATTGTAGCCAATTAATATTTACATGTCAGCCATGTTAATAACTATTTGATGAACTGACTATATTTAGCAAGAACTCATACAATGAGTAACACTGAATTTAGGCACTTTCTCTGTGCTACACTCATTTATAACATTCATATTGTATTGGGATACAATTCTAAATTATTGTTTGTTACAGTTCTAGTAGATCCTTTCAGTTACATTATTATTTTTTCATTTACAGCCTTTACAGGATGGGCATCCAGTTTAGATTTGGCCAGATATCAAGTACACTAAGAATGGCAGTAAGGTTTCATTGTTTAGATAAATACACTAAAGAAAAGACAATCAGTACTTCCAAAGTATCTGCTGTGTAGTAGACACAGCTAGACACCAATATTTCCACATAATAGTTACATTGTTTCACAATGAATCACCAGACAGATGAATACCTCAACAAATGGTTACAATGTTTCAAAATGGGATGCTGAACAGGATGTTTCTACACTGTTTCTAAAATTAGGTGTTATGATACAATGCCTGAAAAGTGCTACATTGCTTTTATGATGGAATGTTACAGTGTTTCTAAAAATGGAGTGCTATGTTACAGGGTCTCTACAAAATGCTACATTGTATTTTATGATGAATTTTATGCAATGGTATGCTACCTTGTGTCCTAAATGGAATGTTCACAGTGTTTCCACATAATTGTTACTATGTTTCTATCTTACCTAGCCCTATCCAATACACATATTCCCAAAGGGTGAGGTATTTATTGCATGCTATTTCTCGATAGAGTCTGGGATTATTTAACAATGTTTTGGATCTGTAGTTCTGTTCAAATATACCGTAGATCAAAATGGGCAGAGCAGTTGAGGTCATATTGTAGAAAGTAAGCTGAAACTCCTCATACAGAACCTGGAATGGAACATTTCAAGTTAGTAATATTAGTTCACACCAATCTATTCTATACACACACAACTTTAAGTTATTAGTAGTTAGTAAGTAACAGTCTAAACAGCATGAAAAAACACTGTCTTTTGGAGGGTAATTTTATGGCTGACAAAAGTACTTTGAAAATTTCATCTGACCAACTGAGATGGTGTATATGTTTCTTTCAATAACATTATTTTTCCCTACCTGTTTATTGGGTGGGGGTGGAGGATAGGGGTTTCAGACACTGTTTTTGGCATGCTGTTTAAATGCACTATTTAAAGGTACATCTGTAAGCTGATCATTTCAGACCAAAAGTTATATTACCTTCTAGTAACAGTTTGTCTGTTTTGTCAAACTGTCAAAACATTCTTTGACTGTGAATCAGAAACAGAATAAAAATAGGCTGTGCTGAAAATACAGCATTGGTGTCAGTCTGTCCTGTCGACAGTTCAGGACAATACAGATGTAACTCCTCTCCTTACGTCACTGATGTTACATGTGACATGTTACATATGACCAGCTTACAGATGAAGTTACCAAGATTTGATACATGACAACACTGACACTGACAATGACCTTGACTTTGAAATGACCTTACCTAAACATATTGAGTAACAATATTGCCACCATCGCATATTGTAATTCCGTGTGATATCATGATACAACTGTGGATACATCATCAACGCCTTGGCGCTGAGATTTTTTTCAAATAATCCATATACAAGAATGGGTAACGATGTAAACAACACATTGTAAAATGTTAAGAGGAAACTGTGATACAAAGTCTGGAACAGAACACAAAGATGGAGATGCACATACACATATATGATGAAATGGACATTATGCAAATGATATTGTGGAATGTATGTAACTGAACAGTGTCCTGATTGGTCTAAACATATTGACGTGTTTATGATTGGTCAAAGAAAGAAAACTAAAATTAAAAATTTATGCAAGTCTTTTTTGATTGGTTAGTTGATAATTTGATTGATTTTTTTATATCTCTATCTGTTACATTTTAAGTCATATCTTCAAATGTTGGTACTTTGTAACAATAAACTTAAATCTCAATTGATTTGAGTGTCTGTCAGACTAATTTGAATTTCTTGATTTTTTGATTTTTTATATAATTTGATATAATTTGATTCTTTATATAATTTGATTTTTTTTATCTCTATTTGTTACATTTTAAGTCATATCTTCAAATGTTGTACTTTTGTACAATTGACTGTGAGGGCGCTGTTCTTCCTGTCTGTGTGTCATCAATTGATTTTTTGAGAGTCTGTCAATCACATAGTGGAGTTTTTTGGAGAGGACAAAACACTTAAAATTCTTTTAAAAATATAGCAAAAAGTGTCTTTGAAAAGATAACAACCATGATGTACATTGAATAACTAACAATAGCAGATCAAATATCACAGATTACAATATTATAGACTCTGCGAATAATAGTACAAAATATACTGTGTTCGTTAACAATATCATGAATATGAAAATGGAATTGAGTGGACTCTAATTATATAATGAGAGATCTAGAGTCCTCCAACAAAATATTTGGTGATAATTGATAAAGATTCAACAAAATAAATGGGTACAGAAACAGCTAAAAATTGGCATTATATGATATGATATGATTCAGATTAGGAATACAATTTAGGTGTGAAAACCAGTTATCTGGCAGAGACGAAAACGTTGGTCCAGAACGAGAGTGTGATTCCATGTAATCCTTATGATTTCACTAATATGCTAACACTAATGCAAGAACCTGGGATTGATACATTGGCCTTTAGAACATAAGCAGTCAGCCATTTCAACAGGATTCAAGAAGAACATTTTACTGTAAATTGTATACATTAGGTGTTATTCTCCAATATTTTTTTTCGTTCAGCCAAGGAAAATACAAGTGACCTAAGGGGGCTTTGTCTAGCGACTCGTAGTGACAAACCCTTATGTCTCAAGTATTTTCTGGCTCAATGAAGAAAAATATTGGAAAATAACATAATTATACCACCGACAGTAATTATTTTAAAAAAATCAGGGAAAGAAATGGCAATTTTGAACGTTTAGACTCATATTTCGAACACAGCAGAACCAGTGATGTAAACGCATTGTTGTAAAATAGATGTGTGTTGTTATGATGTAGAACGACCAGGGTATAACTTCCATATTTTTGGCTAATGCATGGTATAATAAAAGTTGCTCACAGCTTTCTGTTATATATATATATATGTATGTAGCTTAGCTACAATTTGATAAAAGCTGTTAGTAAATCCCTCCACTTCACGGTGAAGTTTTCAGGAATTTGCCAACAATGACAAGTTTTAAGTTGTAATTGTTTATTGTTTGTCAAGTTAAAAAGTTCTTCTATCACATCAGATTAACACTTATAAATCAGTAAGATTTCTGTCGCCTTTGTTGTAATTTGTTATTAAGGCACAACATTTTCATATCGTGCAACGGTATTTATTGGAAATTTGTCAACGGCCAACAGGATCCTCCTATACAAAGTTACAATTCGTTTAAAAGCAGAACGTTTTTAGTTTTAATAATAGAAACAACTTTGTCTAGAAGTAACTGCTGGAATTCACACAAATTCTAAATTGCACAACAAACTAGCAAATGGCATGAACACCAATATGGACATTCTCTGACACAAATAGATATACGCTGGCTTTCTATTCAGAGCTTGTAGCTGGCAATACTATAGATGAATGACTACGTAAACTTGTTACAAATTTGGTTAGAGTAGAAATTTGACTTACCTGCTGTGAAAATGCATTATAAAAGCAGTATATAAACTGAGGGGTAATCATTGCAAAGTTCTGAAAAATAGAATGAACAAATAAATAAATAATCTTTATTTATACTGGATAGTTCTTTAAGTATATAAACACTTATCTTATCACTCAAGATGTCCAGTGAGGGCCATCCCTCATGGGTTCAGTGCAGGGGGACACCAGAGTACCTTGGTAAAACTTGCATTGTTCAGTAGAATCAACCTCAATAACACTCTTCTTCCTTACAAATTGGTAAATTTAATGAAACCCTGAATGGGTTTGAACCCCAATTGCAGTGGTAACAGGCAAGTGGTTTAACCACTCGGCCACCGACAACCCTGAATGGGTTCGAACCCGACCGCAGTGGTAAGAGGCAAGTGGTTTAACCTCTTGGCCACCGACAACCCTGAATGGGTTGGAACCCTGACCACAGTGGTAAGAGGCAAGTGGTTTAACCACTCGGCCACTGACAACCCCAGCCTGGTTTTATGATGACTATAACATCCCCTTGATTTCACAAAGTAATAATTATAACATTACCATACTATCTGAGATACTTTTTGTTTCATAAAGTAATTAATAACGTATCATAAATATCATTTTTCTCTCTAGATTTATGAAAAAGACTTTTTTGGAGATGAATAAGTAAATAATGGTGTGATGTATGGATTCCAAGATTGTCTTTCAATTTCAATGCAAACACTGAGATGTTTGTTGTGTAAATTTCATGACTCTAGAAAGTACTTTTTGTACCTGAGTTCCAAACGTACAGAAATTTGTTCAAGTTACCAGATTTTCCCCTCTAAAAAGGCTCTATTACTGGGGTTCACCACCAAAAAACAACAAAATTTCTGTTTTTCTGAGACACAAAACTAATTTAGCTATATTATACAACAAAGAGTGAACAGATATATACCTTATAGAAAAAGTACTGAACTAATGTAGTAACTCTGATATAATACCAGTGGCCATGCACCAGTAAGGCTTTTTGTAAAAATCTAAAACGTCCAAATGCATAGTCACTGCATCTCACAGCTTGACGACCCTCTTTGCCCATAATACCTACAGGAAAATAAAAACAAGACAGGATTTAACAGGGTGGGACATTCAAACTTTTCTCTAGATATAGCAGCTGAAACCCAACTTTTATACGATTCTCATGTACCATTTTTGACTTTCTTGGTCCACAAACCCATATCCGGGCTGTAGAGATTATTATGATGATGTGAGATGTTTGATCACATTGGGGTACACATGGGTAAACCATGAGTCTGTAATCTATGTATAATTATGTGTACATACTGTTACTAGGTGGGTGTTGTCACATATCTAGTTAGTTCCACCCAAAGCAGCTAGAGACGAGGTGAACATACACAGTGTATTTGGCATGCTATTTCCCTCTGGAGACCCACCCGAATCGGCATATAAGCTACCCAGAGAGTCTCTTAGTTCAAAATTATTATCATTATCAAAAGAATAAAAAAATACCTACCTAGGCCAAGATGAGCTTCTTGTATCATACTAACATCATTAGCACCATCCCCTATTGCACATGTAATTGGTTTACTGTCAGCCCGCCTCATCATCTTCACTACCTGATAAATAGTACAAGCATTATCTCATTATTCACCAGTATCACTTTTATCATTATTCACCAGTATCACTACATCATTTGATATGGCATTCATTACCTGACCTTCCTATGAGTCGTGTGATTGGATTTATTTGATTACTAGAAATAATAATAGTCAGCATTATCATCACCATCTAAATTGCCGTAACTGCCGTCATTGTCATCACTGTCATTGTATATCATTGTTGTCGTCGTTGTCATCATCATCATCATCATTGTCGTTGTCATCATCAACATCATCATCATCATCATCATCATCATCATCATCAGCTTCATCATCGTCATCATCATCATCGTCATCGTCATCATCATCATCATCATCATCATCATCACCATCACCATCACCATCATCATCATCATCATCATCATCATCATCACCATCACCATCACCATCACCATCATCATCATCATCATCATCATCATCATCACACTAACACACTACTATAGCACACTAGCACACCACTATAGCACACTAGCTAAGTACTACAGCTCATATTAACACAGTACTATAGCACACTAGCACTAATAGCATAGTACTATAGCACACTAGCACAGTACTAGTACATGTACACATTTTTGTCTACTGGGCAGAATACCTCTAATTTATACTCTTAAATTTTAGGGTTATTATGGAGGAGTTCCACAAAGACTTACTTAATAAAAATGGTCAACTTACTTCAGCTTTCTGTAGCGGTGTCATTCTACAACATAACACTGCATTACAGGCTTCACAAATTCTACGGAATAGTTCAAGGTGATCATTGATTGCATAAGTTAAACTCATTCCATCCACTACTAAGGCATGCTTTGGTACAGTATCTTCTGTTATCCTATTGGTGAAAATGAATTACCGGTACACAGATTAGTTATCACACAACAAACATACACATCAAAACAGATTACATAGTATTAGTTAAAGGGCAACAGCACTCCAGGAAATAGATGTAAACTTTGGGTTCTGGAGCAATTGGCAACCATCTCCCTGAGTAGCATGTGCAAACCCATCAGTATGTACACAATACATGGCATTGGACAGAGAGACAAGCATCCATATTGGAACTGGCAATAGGTCTATTGCATCATGAACAAAAACACCAATTCAATAAAGTGTTTACAGATATCATGAATACAGACTGAGTTTTCTTTAAATCTTATTAACATGATACATAACTTACTTTAATTTCATGATTTCACATCATGTACAGTTTGCATGATTGCTAAAATCACCAAATTGAAACTCTATTTCACCTTTACTATTCTCCTATTGTTCCACCAATGCATCATGGGATTAAATATTCAAGACTTGTAAGTGCTGCTCTGATTGGCTAGATTTACGTACACCTGTACGGTAGTATTATTCAAATTGGCCGTGTTGGTCTGTACCTTCATGAGATTTGCACAGTTTAGTTTTTTGCTCCGAGTCGTTGGTGGGAGGTCTTTATAGCCAACAGCAGCGGCCATGTACTTTGTCCCCTGAAGACGCTACTGTCTAAGGTGAGTTTTTTTTGTTCCATTAAATTTCAAGTGAGAAGAAGTCACTATTCTTTGCTGGACCTGCATGTCGCAGTTTGGGTGTGGTTGGACGACGTAATTTAAATATAATTGAAATGTATTTTTTATTTTCTTGTAGAACCGTTCGTTTGTACCTTAGTTCGTTCATGATTCAATTGTCAGTAACACAATGAATAGTAATTAAAGACTTTGAACATACAACAACGTGTCTCTGAAGTAGCTAGCTTGAGTGATCAGACAGGGTGACAGAGGTAGGACTGGTAGATCCTACAAGACTACTGGGTGTTTATTACCTTTAGATAAATATTGCAAACCATTCAAGGTGACAGATAACTGGCCAATACAATTATTGTATCTAGGTACACTGAGAGTCTCCCTTAATTTCCATCTGGTATTGTGACATTGACTTATATATACATGAAAAATAGCTCTTGAAATGTGGTGGTAGTTTATCATTACTAGTTGATTTTTTTGGTTCCAAGATGAGAGGACGGCTTTTATGTTGTTAAAATTTAGTCTTGTTTTGTCATTATTACGTTTGAAATAACATTTTCATCAGGAAACGATGGAAAGACATGTTGACCTCTTTGATTATGGGTGATTTCATAGAACAAAGACTGAACGCCATCGATGACAGAGTGGGATTTTATGGGTAAACCCAGGGTACGGTCACAATTGGCAACCATCTCCCTGAGTAGCATGTGCAAACCCATCAGCAAGCACACAATACATAGCATTGTACAGAGAGACACGCAATGCATATTGGAACTAGCAACAGGTCTATTGCATCATGAACAAAAACACCAATTCGATATAAAAGTGTTTACAGATATCATGAGTTTTCTTTATTAAACATTATTAACATGATACATAACTTACTTTAATTTCAAATCCTGCAGTGTATCCAGACACTGTTCTGTACTTTCTTGAGCCACTAGATACATTTCACTCATTCCACGTTGGAAATGTCCACATGAATGACTGATATTGATAGCAGTTTCTTGTTTGTCACCAGTCAATACCCACACCTATTATTAAACAAAGTAACAATGAAAGATAAGTGTCTTAGAGGCAGGAGTTTAATCTACATGTAAGTCCTGTGAATTATCTATCGGTAAAGTCAGAAAAAGGTACACTATAAAGTACTCACCCTAATACCAGCCTGTCTCATCTTGGCTATAGTTTCTCCTACTCCATCCTGTAGCTTGTCTTCTATACCAGTGGCTCCCAGTATATGTAAATCATTTTCTACAAACTCAAAGGCAGCAGCAAGCTGTAACATATAAGAAGAGAAATTAGTACACCTACAGGCAATTGCTTTTTTTTTATGTCTGGTACTTTTCTGAAAGGCAAAAGAGACAGACAGACAGACAGACAGACAGACAGACAGACAGACAGACAGACAGACAGGCAGGCACACACACATGCACACACATGCATGCACACACACACACACACACACACACACACACAGACAAGCACACATGCATGCATGCACACACACACACACACACACACACACACACAAACACACACACACACACACACACACACACACTTCACACACTACCCTACTGTTCAAAATGATCATTCTGATTTGCATGCCTATGTCCCAAGACAATTATTGTAGTAAACAATGACATTCTGTTTGAAGTCTACTAGCTTGCTTCCCTAATACATAGTAATGCTGAAAAAATACAGCAATCACTTACTTTTTCTTCTCTGTTCTGTAGTGCTGTCCTTGCATCCCGTAACTTACTATCAAATTCATCAAATTCTTCTGTTGATAGATACCTATGAGCTATACACAGAGTTCTCAACCCATCCTACAGAGGCAGAAAAAAATAGTGCCAATGGCATTGTAGCACAACTGTATACTTCAGATGTTTTGAAGTGCTCATGAGAACTGGATGGAACAAAACTCAGCTCAAACGCTTTCCAAAAGTTCAATTTTTTTTAACTGTTTATATGGTACCCAATCCGATTACAATCTGATATGGTGAAAAGCGGTTAAATGCTTTATTTACCTCTATTTCCATCGTTTTGTGTCCTATCAACACAAGATGGCAGGGCATTCCACAAGTGTAGAGTGCAAATTGAGAATGACCTATCAGTGTATCACCATAATAAACAGTATTATCAAGTGCCTGTTGTAAATCAATTTTGCACCTTGAGTTCCTGCGTATGGCTGGTGCTACACTGAGCATAACTTTGTTTATGACACTTTGAATTCAAGTACTAATATCGTGCACAACTGGTGTTTCACTGAGTATAGCTATCAGTAATTCAGAGCAGTCTACTTACCACAGCAAACATATTAATATGATCTATAGCATCATTTTTATTGCCTGTTTTACATTTTGGTAGAATGGCAGTCTCTGCCCCTTTACAAAGCATCAATATACGACCTGTAGTCAAAAATAAACAACAACAACAATAAACAACATTTTTTAAACATCAATTGCAAAAAAGTCCTATTCAATAATATTAATTGCAATCAACACTCTACATGTATAATTAGACAGACATTGTTTGTGATAGACAAGAAATGACTGGATTTTGATGATTGACCCCGAAAGTCGAGGTCATCATCACATGGTCAAAAGTCAATGTCTCAAAAGAACGTTTGTACCTGATAACAGGGGGGTAGACACTTGATGTATCTGTATGTTATCAGGAGATATTTCTGCAAGAATTGTTTTCTATGTATTCAGCTAAGTTAAACACGTTGACTGTATGTTATCAGGAGACATTTCTGCAAGAATTATTTTCAATGTATTCAGCTAAGTTAAATATGTTGATAGCATGTTAGCAGGAGATATTTCTGCAAGAATTGTTTTCCATCTAAGTTAAATATGTTAATAGTATGTTAACACAGACCTTCAGGAGTCTTGACAATGACACTCATTCTTTTCCTAGTAGAATCAAATTCCAGTACATGTAGTAGCGTATAACGTCTATCACTGCCATGTATCAATATGTCCATGTAGTCCTGAGTACTGCCCTTGAAGACGACATCATTCCTGGAGAAATGAAATAACAAACAAGTGTGTATGCATACTTGGCATATGAACTAACACTGCAAACTAATAATCAAACACAATTCAAATTTACATAATGGATAAAGGCAACCAGATATTCTTACGACACTTAGTAAACAAAGCAGTCCAGTGAAGTTATTCAAAACAAGCTATTGTTACATTTTTGAACATGAAAAAATCTTGGACTATCAATTTATGCAATCATCTAATTGAAATGATGTTTCTGTGCCAGTCTAGTACTACATATGGTATGTTACATGTAAAATGGTCCAAATATGCATTTTGCAGACCTTAGTAGTATGGCTTGAGGGCCCTCCTAAATTTGAACCTTTCTGCCATACAACCACTGTCTTTATTTATCTATTTATTTATTTATTTATTTATTTATTTATTTATTTATCGGATGACCAACGGGAGCTAGTCCCATTTATAAGCTCCTTCGGTATAGTGTTAATGTAGGAGGAAACTAGAGAAACCGGGGAAAACCTGCGTTGTATGGTAGAGTCAAACTGAACGACACTCTTCTTACTTACAGGGTGGTAAACTTAATCAAACCCAGCCGACACCTGGCAGGTTCGTACCTAGGCTGCAGAGGTAAGAGGCGTACGAGCTAACCACTCGGCCACCGTCTGTGAAACCTGTATCTACGCTTTTAAGATTATTACCTGCTGGCAGCTTCTACCAATGCCTTTTCATCAGGTGATGATGCTTGATAATCTAACATGCCTGGGACAACATGTCCGTCAGGTTGTACTGGTCCATCAATCTCTGTTTTACCTCCACCTTTACCCTTTTTACTGACATGTACCACGTGACACAAAGCTAACGCCTCCAGGAAATCACGCATATACTTCTGTAAAAGAGCATAGTGAAACACTTTTCTTGTAAATACAACTGTTGCAATGTCTCAAGCACTTTCAACTTCTCATTCAGACCTCTTCTATTCTAAGTCACTAAGTGTTAACGTGGAAACAGTGCCACAGTCTCTATGTATCTCTTTCTGGGGATTACTTTTGTGTCAACTTACACAAGTAAAATGAGACTGTATTCTTAGCAAGTAGGAGGGAATACCTGCACCAACCTAAAGTCAACAGTAGACTATCCTGTTGTTAACAATAGGTTGACATCAGCAGGGATTCTTGACCTGTAGGGGGGAGGGGGGAGGATACTTGTCTGGGTAATGGGTAACCTCTGCCCCATACACAAACTCTACAAAAATTCACAAACTACGGTTCAAAATTCTACATTCAGCAAGAAAATAGAAGTCAAAAGTATTGGGGAAAAGTTGAAAACAGTAACTGGTGAAACAATGTTGTACAAAGTATGAGGGTCAAAAGTTATATGTGTATTCAAAGTGGGGGTCAAACTTCTACATAATGCTTACAAAATCAAGTCAAAACTCTACAAGTCAAAAAGGAGATCCAAACTGCAGTACATATGTGCATACTTAAAGCTCTTACTATGTGAGTATGCGCGCCTCCCTCCCCTTCCTGGGTTATTTATCAACTGGTTAATTTCACGACATATTTTTACCTTGTCATCTGGTGAGATATAGACCTGTCCATCATCAGTAGTATCTGTTGGTTGTAGTTTGCCATCCACTTCAACATATCTCTTACCATCAATACTACACTGTCTAAATATCATATCATTCTCTGTCAATGTACCTGTCTTGTCACTAAATAAGATTTCTACCTGTCCCAGCATTTCTATCAAGTCTGATGTGTTTGCTTTGGCAGGTTCATCTATGAGCTGTAGAAGAAAAATAAATATTTCAAGTTTGCTTTGACAGGTTCATCTATGAACTGGGGGAAAAATATACTTTTAAGACAATTCAGATATTGTGTTTAGAATAATCAACGTCCTTGGCTGGTTCATCAATGAACTGTGGAGGAAAAAAGTGACTATATGTATTTTGAACAAAACATTCTGATCTTGGTGTACTAAACTAAGGTCTTGATGTCACATTGGTTGAGTATAGATTAATTCCCCAAAATGGAAAATATTGGAAAGTTACTGTAGTTTTAATTAAATCCGTCTGCCTGCCTGCCTGCCTGTCTGTCTGTCTGTCTGTCTATTCTGTCTGCCAGTCTGTCTGTCTGTCTGTCTATTCTGTCTGCCAGTCTGTCTGTCTCTGCTGCATTGTCTCTCTGTCTCTCTGTCTGCAGGTCTGTCTGCCTGCCTGCCTGCATGTCTGTCATTCTTCATCTACCTATCTATATAAACAATAGAACTGTAACAGTTACAATAGTTTTAATTACATCTATATAAAGAATACAGAAGACCTACCTCATCATAGATATCAATATCCCATGGGAAGAACATGGAGGCAGCAAACTTCTGTAATTCTACACAAAGAGAGATAAATGAGTCTGTTTAGGTCTATGACATCAAGGAAATCACTCTTGCCATCAATTGTGCATAGATTGACTGAAATATGCATAACAATAACAATAACAATACGTATATATTAATCTAATCAAATGTTGGTGTCACAGACTGGTGACATATTTAGTGAAGTTTATTTTAAACTCATTGTAAAGACCATTTTAAACTCACAGAATTGTATACTGTACTTGTGTAAATTGTCTTGTAAATTGCATTTTGAGCCTAAAGACAAATTTCCACATTCATATACAGATAATAAAGTTATTGAATTGAATTGAATTGAACTGTGTTCCAGTCACTCTAAATCATAATAGTCAGGACTAAGGATAGTTTGAAGCCCTTGTAGATGTAAACGCATCCCGAACCTGTCCTGAAACTGTCCTGAATTACAATGTAGAATACATCATAACCTTCCAGTGTGTAGACACAAACCTATCCTACATCAAGTAGGACGCGAGACTACCTCAGGTAGGACAACCTATGTCTAGACGGGGCTACTGACAACCTCACTAAGATAGGGTGTGGTCCTCACTAAGATAGGGTGTGGTCCTCACTAAGATAGGGTGTGGTCCTCACTAAGATAGGGTGTGGTCCTCACTAAGATAGGGTGTGGTCCTCACTAAGATAGGGTGTGGTCCTCACTAAGATAGGGTGTGGTCCTCACTAAGATAGGATGTGGTCCTCACTAAGATAGGGTGTGGTCCTGTGAGTAGCTACACTTTCACCAATCCTCTAACACATAATGATCTATAACAGTGAACTTACCAAGAGTGACATAGAGTGAGATTGGAATGATGTAACTAAATAACACCAAGAATGCCAAGATGTCTTCTATCACACCAGCAGCCTGTCAAATATAAACACACCAAATTATCACTATCTTTTAGTGTTGTGAAATCTTTATTCATAGAAGATAACAACACATTGGGTTACATTTGTTGTCAATCTCAACACAGATGAAATCATAGCAAGAGTTTGAGTATAAGGGTTAGTGTATATTTCTGTGATTCTATCTTGGCACATGAAAACTTCGCATAAATGAATATTGACATTTTATGATGTGTCAGACACACTTTATTTTGGCAGACAGTGCAAGAGGGAACTTTAACATCATCAACTCTCTTCTCAATTCATTTATCTTTGTAATCTATATACACATGAACTAGCTGAACTTAATCTTTACAAAATGTAGTTACCAAACCTTTCAAGTTATTTTGAATGCATCTCAGTGTTTTTGCTAAGTTTTGGGTACCTCAGTAACAGAAATGGGGGAAAAGGGTAAAAATGACAGTGTTTCCCAATGAGTCTATGGTGAATTTGTTTGGGAACCCCCAATAAAATGACATGGGAACCTCGGTAGATTTTACCAACTTACCGCCCTTAGCAAAAACACTGCATCTCAACTGTGAACACTTATATATATGCTGTTATTGTAGTTGTCAGTCTGCAGTTACTGTGTGCATGTTTTGTCTGAGTGATTTCATGATACCATGGCCCCACCATTGATGTAAATACAATTTCATTTGCAGTATGTACATACAATATGTTAGCAAGAGTTATTTCCACAGAACAACATTTTGCATGTATTCCACTCTGTAATAAATACAGTGTAGAACTAAATATGTTGACAGTACAGTATACCAAAGGCTACTTACACTGGTAGAATTTTTATCAAGGTACCACATATTCTTCCTGGCTTCTGTACTTTCATACCAGTAAAACAAACCAGCACAAAGACACGACTGAACGATCAACCAACAAAGACAAAATATCAAACAATCATTCATAGACCTGAAAAGGAAACAAACATATGAGATTATAATCATGTATTTATGGGATAACATTCCATCAGATTTTGTGTAGAAAGTGTAGAATTCATTGTCTAATTTAAATGACAAGTCACAATGTAACAGGACTTTGCGTTTCACTTTAGTACACAGAGCTCAAAAAACTTCTTCCAAAAGCCTGTTCATGGTGCAAAGCTAGTCAAAGATTCACACTGTATTTGTACTGAATTACTACTGACCTATACAGAGCTCATACATTTTAAGTCTGATGAATTTCCAGAGTTTACTCGTATACAGGTAATTATAGTTTCATGAAGTGTTCATGATCAACATATACTATTTACTAGGTCTGGGATAACCTGCAGTATATATATCATCAGAAGACCGCCATTTGACTTTATTACAACAGATAAAGTATATTTGTCACACAGTACAAAAAGTCAACATTTAATGAAGTGATCATTTCAATATATTAATCTCATTTAGTTAGAGTTTAGAGTTTCCAGGACAAAATTAGATTTTTCCAGGTACTTCTAAGTTCTACGACGGACAATCATGAACTTTCCTGGAATCTAAAATCCTAATACTTACTATACACCATGTATTTCTAGATACTTATATCAATAAAACACTGTACATATTTCTGTTATGAGTGGTTGTAACTCTTCTGATATGTTTGTACTGTCATTTCTACACATGTATATTCACTGGAAGCGTTTATCACTGATATACAAGGAGGAATGAATTTATAACTAAGAGATTTGTATGTATACTTACGACTCAATTATAGAAATCTTGTGGCCCTTCTGTTTGGAGTTCAGTGCCATTTTTGTTTCATTGCCAGTGTAAATAACACACCCTGAAAAGAAGAAAATATTAAATATCTTAAATGTTGTAAAGTTTGATGAATTTGATAGCAGAGTGTGGAGTGCTACCCATGACTATATTCAGTAGCATTATAGAAAACTAAGGTTAAGGCAAGGCAAGGCAAGGCAAGGCAAGGCAAGGCGAGGTTAAGGTAAGGTGAGGTGAGGTGAGGTGAGGTGGGGTGGTGAGGTGAGGTGAGGTGAGGTGAGGTGAGGTGAGGTGAGGTGAGGTGGGGTGGGGTGGGGTGAGGTGAGGTGAGGTGAGGTGAGGTGAGGTGAGGTGAGGTGAGGTGAGGAGAGGTGGCCTTCAAGACCAAAACGTAAACATGTATCACAAAGGTCAATTCAAGCAAAAATACGGAGGTAAAATAACAATGAACGCTTAGCCGACATCTACATCGGATTTTAATCAGACTGACCCTGATCATAACTTACCATAAACATAGGGTGTATTTTTAAGTCTAGCACCACGTAGTAAAATATTCTCTGCTCCAAGTGATCTGACTTTGGGTTCAGGTCCCTGATTGTAAATATTCATTCTTCCAATAAATTTGTAGAGATCAGGCTGAGGTTGTTCACACTCAATAGATGCAACTAAAATATCTAAGGCCTCCTCTGTTTGTAAAAGAGCTGTGTCTGACAAACAGTTAAAAATCTGAAAGATAAAATAATAATTTGTATATATGTGTAGATAACACCTTACCGGTAACGTTGTCAGTGAATGCTGAAAAATGCACATATGCAGATGGAGTGCATCAACTTTGCAACATCATCGTTGGCCATGGAGACGATGATGTGCCATGATGATGACGAAAGTATTGATGATGATGCGCGAACGACATAGATCGTCATCGTTGTCGTCGTCGTCTTCATCATCATCATCATCATCATCATCATCATCACCATCATCACCATCACCATCACCATCACCATCATTATAATCATCATCATCACCACCATCATAATCATCACCACTGCCATCATCATCATCATCATCATCATCATCATCATCATCATCATCATCACCATCACCATCATCATCATCATCATCATCATCATCATCATCATCACTACCATTGGCATCAACATCATAATCTATTTTTTTTTTACTCCTATGTAAAAATCTCACAAAATCTCTGTTCTTGACTTACCTTAAGATTTGTTTCTCCATCTAAATTAGCTGTTGTGATAAGACATTGCCCTTCAGGGTCATAGGATGAGATCATCACCATGTCAGCTGGTAGTTCCTGGTTCTTAATAACCTTGACATAGTCACCGACCTGTTATAACAAACAAACAAACAAAGACATATGGTATATGAGTGTGCTTCTTAAAGGCCCATGATTCAATCCCAGATTCCAGTGTATCACACCTAAATTTTAACCCTAATCTGAATAGGTGGTAAATGTATACAAAAAGACAGAATCTAACATATCATATCATAGACTAACATTCACAATATACCAAAATGAATTTAAAGTTATACTAGACACACACAGTCCTGATCACTATATTTTCAACATCAAAATGATCTTCCGTTTATTTTGCCCAACAAAAATAATCCAGTCATCTTTGACACTCGGAGTGATGAGCTATGACACACAGGAGTTACAACCCTTCTTACCTTGATGTCCTGAGATCGTACTTCTTTCAATTTTCCATCTCGTACTACAAGAGTTGGTCTGTTATTCACCTCATTATCAGCTCTGTGTCTCAACCAATCTTCATATGCCTGAAACATTTATCAATTTGCAACATCTTCCATCAAACATGTCTACAGTGAACATTACATAGTACATGTAGATGTAACAATGGAGGCAACCACTGTCTAATCTAATCTAATCTAATCTAAGTAAAGCTAAGCTAAGCTAATCTAATCTAATCTAATCTAATCTAATCTAATACAATACAATACAATTCTTATATAGCACATTCCATAAAAATATCTGTGTGCACTTTACAAGGCACAATAATCACAAGTACAATTCAAGTACAAAAACAAAATCAGACAAAAGTCATGCTGTAAAGATATGTCTTAAAACCAGACTTAAATAACTGCAATGAAGTTACTGACAAGATCACAGAGAATTTCACAAGCATGGACTGCAAATTGAAAATGCCCTACCTCCATAATAAACATCTATGACGATACCTGGAAAATATTTTTTAAAGGCTTTTTGTATTTTCATTTTTGACTTGTTAATGTTGCTGTACTTCCTGAAGCATATATGTAGACGGATTGCTAACACTCACCTGTTTTACTGCTGTTACTGAGATTTCAAACACAGTGTGTTATCTACTATGTAGATGGATTGCTAACACTCACCTGTTTTACTGCTGTTACTGAGATTACAAATATAGTGTGTTATCTACTATGTAGATGGATTGCTAACACTCACCTGTTTTACTGCTGTTACTGAGATTACAAATATAGTGTGTTATCTACTATGTAGATGGATTGCTAACACTCACCTGTTTTACTGCTGTTACTGAGATTACAAATACAGTGTGTTATCTACTATGTAGATGGATTGCTAACACTCACCTGTTTTACTGCTGTTACTGAGATTACAAATACAGTGTGTTATCTACTATATAGTCTGATTGCTAACACTCACCTGTTTTACTGCTGTTACTGAGATTACAAACAAAAGTGGTAAAAGGGTTGTCCATGGACTCACTGGACTGTCAATAGCCAACTATAAACAATCATAGAAGCAAAATATGAAATACATGTTTAATACACAATGCCATATATTATGACCCTCACTATAGATGATATCAAAGAATTATAGATACAAAGACAAAATTACAACTTTGTGAGAGCATACATTTGTAAAAACCCTGACTTCACACTTCTAAGAACTAAGGTTGAAATTTAGGATTTATTCAATAAGGTGCAGTACAAAGTTACTATTGATTTATAAGCATTTCATATGATTGTAAGTTGTATTTCTGTTTCCATAGATACATGTATAACCTTTCTATATCATCTTCAGAGTAGTTCTTCATGAAGGACACACTCATAAAGTTATTAAACAAGCTGATTTCAGTCATTCTGTGTTCACAACTCCATATCTAGTCTGTAACTTAAGGTACACTGCAACGTGGCTAGTGTGCCCTCTAATGATAGCCAAATTTTGTTGTTGTGGGTCAAAATGAGAAAAACTGGGGTTTCTTGTCAGTCATCACATAGTAAGAGATAGAGGAACACCAAATTTTGGTGCATCACTAGAAATTGTGTGCATCAGTGGTGCATCCAATTGGCTTAGAGGGCACACTCACCACATAGTAAGAGATAGGGAAACACCAAATTTTGGTGCATCACTAGAAATTGTGTGCGTCAGTGGCACATCAAATTGGCTTAGAGGGCATACTGGACAGGGCACCTTAACTCATCTGTCAAGCCCTTTGACAGGCTGGTGAGGGTGGAGTAATACAACATATCTTACAGTGTATTTCATATTATATATACACAATGTATATGATGCAGTACCACTCACAATGTGTTCAGTTACTTAAAAATAGAAGATTAAAGAAATTTCTGGTACTTCACAAGAATCATTCATCTCTATAAAATAAAGGCTGCTGAGGGTGGAGTAATACAACATATCTTACAGTGTATTTCATATCATATATACACAATGTATATGATGCAGTACCACTCACAATGTGTTCAGTTACTTAAAAATAGAAGATTAAAGAAATTTCTGGTACTTCACAAGAATCATTCATCTCTATAAAATAACCCAAATTTATTCTCAGTGTCATAAAACATTAATTCCAATAACATGAAAACAACTCTGTATATGGCAATGCTTCAAAGCACTTTTGATATATACTCACATAATAATAGTGAGTTATATTTTATGGTATCAGAAATGGGGATATTTTATGATTTGCATACAAATTGTATTTTGTCAATTCTAAACATCATAATATCTAAGTTATATTTATATGAATGGCTTTAAGGAGATTGGTTTGTACATGTCAGAAATATGAATGTGTATGTATACATATCCACACACACACATCTATCCACACACACACACACACACACACACACACACACACACACACACACACACACACACAATGTACATACATGTATACACACACACATATATAGATACGCATGCATACACATACATATTGAAACAAGTTTTTCCTTTGATGCAGTGTCATGAAAATCTTTTCCTATCTGTGACCACATTTGTGTACAGATGTCTAACCATATTCCATGCAAACATTCATATTCAGCAAAAACATAGACAGTGTGCATAAGTTCATTCTTCTGTATTACCTACAGTAAACTAAGTACATTAGACACATGGTATTATTTCTATGAATTACAATCTGAGCAGGGATATACTGTTTTCTAACCTGAATTGAAAAGTTTGAACCATGTCTATTGTTACTATAACTAAAGCTGACTACGTTGATGCACAAAAGTAATATATACTGTAGGCATGTTTGTTGTTGTATTGAGTGTCTGGGAGCGAACTGCTGGATCAGTTGTGACACATGTAGCACTCAACTGACATCTGTCACATTTGTAATAATAGACATACACAAAAAAGCACTGAAAAGGGACATTTTACATAAAAAAATCCATTGATATGAAATATTGCCATTTCTCACTCAATATAAAAGCTTGATAGAAGGAGGGTTTTTGTCTGTAGTTACCTTGTTAATAATTTGAATCAATCACTGACTACGAATAGTATACTGGGTTTTTTAAAGTTGTAATAATTATTCATGTCTGTAGTGTTCAAATCACCAACACATTTTTGTATGCAAGACACAAATTATACCATCATTTGGATTTACTATCGATTTCAACCACTTTCACAATTTGTATGTCATACATAAATTATTATCTAACATTATCACATATATTAAAATATCATAAAAGCTAAATAGAAGGAATTTATTTTCTGTAGTTACCTTGCTAAATAATTTGAATCAATCACTGACTACAAATACTATACTGAATTTAGAAATATATCATATATGTCATATACATTATATTATATAAATGACTTCTATCTAGCTTTAATATTTTGATATTTTAATATTATAATAAATGTAATAATGTATATAATAATATCAAAATCTATAGTTTCAATGATGTGAATCTGATATTTCTATTTGCATTGACACATTTCATATTGGCCATTCACAACATAAAACATTCAAATTACATCACTATCCTTCACTAATTCTCTCTCAAATTTTCAGATTTTACTTCTTACACAATAATTGTAATCAATACTTAAAAAGGTCTAGCTGTATATTACATTATTTACATCAATGCTTTACCACTAGAGGGTGCTATAATCACAATAAGGTCACTAAACCAGTGAGTGGTGTTGATTCTCAACATAGTAATTAACACCTGTGTTCTAGTTCATGTCAATTACTTCAGTCTGCTGATGAAGTCCTTAGTGAGAGGACGAAAGCTTCAGGTACAGCTTTCCAAGAGTTGGTTGTGTTGGAAATTAAACTTCATAAGAAATCACAAAAAGGTCTACTGTGATATTCGGTACAATTTTATCTCTAGAGGACGCTATGAATACAAAGGTCTATTATAGCACGTGAACACATTTCCACCAATAGAGGGCGCTGTCTATAAAAAGGGTCTATAGTATTTGGTAAATTCATTGCTCATTATAAGATGCTGTCAATGTCTACAATGGATTTGGAAATGATCTGACTTACCTGTATAAGGCCAACTATTAAGAAATAAAAGTTAGCAATTCTTCTAAATTGCTCAAATAAATTTTTTGGCAGGAAATTCCATGCTGTGTACTGTGAGGGGAGAGAAAGATACGAGGTCAATGAAGTTAGAGTGATGGAGATATAATTCAACATGTATATATATAATTGACTTCAAACGTATTTGGGGCGAAAGTTATTTTTCCTGATGGAAAGTCATGCAAACCAAAGTGGAAAAAATGGAATTCTTACTAAAGATTTGTTATAGTAGTAATGCCTAGTAAAGTTTTACCCTTGTGAGAAAGCAGGAATACCAGGTGAATGCTAACAAGTATTTCTAATAATACAGTGAAATGTCAGAAAAATTGGAGACTATCTCGCAAAACATTTCTGACTCTGCACATAACTATATCTAATGTTGTCATATTTAACATGTCCTCCTCATATGTATATAGTACATGCAAAGGTAAAAACAAAAACAAAATAGTAAAACTTGATATCTTTTGCATATTCAAACATGTGTAGGTCAAAAAATATCTATCTTACACTTTCAGTAGTGTGAAGACTCAGCCCTTTTATGAAGTTTTCCCAAAATGTTAGCTATTTTCAAATTTATTGAACCAAGAATATTTTATCCTAACACGACTATTATTTCGATTATCTTACTATCTAAATTGACACATGATGGACTTATGATATGAGATATTTAATATGCTTCTTACCTTGGAAGATACGATGCGATTGCTTGGAAACTTTTGCTGTACAAAATCTTCACTGACAGGAATCTTTTTATGATTTACAAATACTGTACGTTGTGGGGGAGGTGGTGGGGAAGATAAACCCTATATGGAAAACATAATAAAAACAGTAAGGTACTGATAGGATATGTACATGTAGTGGGTATATAGTATACAAGTTACGATTTGGTAAAAAGAAGTTTTAGTACAGCTGAACATGAGGGATAAATAGTTGGAGGGGATGGTGCATTATCTGCACATTGCTGGTACTCACCACTACCATTTGGTGGTGATTGGCTAAACTTTTTGAGCTTGATTGTGATTGGCTAAAGTTCTTGAGCTTGCTTGTGATTGGCTAAAATTCTTGGACTCGTTTGTGATTGGCAAAAGTTTCAAACAAGAGACAAGAGATGATGGTTAAAGTTCTTGGGCTCATTTGTGACTGACTAAAAGTTCTTGAGCAAAAGTTGGACCATCCTTGTGCCCTATTCAACCAAGCTATATAGTCTAACAGAGAAGGGCTATGTGAAGGCTTTAATCCTGTGAACCGTGAGTTAACATAGATTGTATAGGTATGCTCTCCAGAGAATGGGAGAAGAGTAGAGTTGAACCATTATCACCGAAATACAATGAGGCAAAATCATTCTGAGGAAGATGACACATACATGCAGGGGCGAACAAATCATTTTGTGAACTAGTGGTCCCCGGACCAGTGCCTTAAAAAAAATCCAGTGGTCCTGCTGAAAGAATTAGTGGTCCCAGGTCCCGTTTATGTGAAACATTAAATTTTGCCTATGAATCTGTATATTCAGACAACTTTTTAACATAGTTATTAACATTAAGGTACTGGTCCAACGGACCAGACAAGGTAAAATTTGTGTGGTCCGCCCAAAAAAATCGCTAGTTCCGGACCCAGGACCAGTGGATTTGTTCACCTCTGCATACATCAATGTCAACATTGGATATCAAGTATATATTACATTGCTGGTTTATTACACATCATTGGCTTAATACCAGTAATATTTGAAGGCTATCAATACAAAAATACATCCCAGAACTACAGAATAGAAGATTACAACAGAGCAAGGCCTTGAAATCTGGAAATATTGCACATAATGGGGGATATTGAGAGATAATAGACATGAATAACCTTTCTAGCCATTCATCATTTTGAAATAGGTTTTATTCATTAGCAAAAAAATGAACACAATCTGTTGCATTAAATTAATGACTGATGGTAAATTCACATACTGTGGTACATACAAAAGTACAAAGTGAATTGTAAATTGCATCACAGCTATTCATGTATCACGGTTGGATGACAAGTCTTTGATATTCATTTAAAAGCAAAAATATATTGGTACACTAATGGTGACTGCATAGCTTTTATTTCAATGTCATGCTGTTAGTGTTATAAAATTTCTTTATAACATAAACTTAAAAGTACATTGTAATTCAAATTTAGTGAATAATTAAGGTAGAGCGGTAGAGTGGTAGGCAATGTTAAATTTTTTTAAAAATCCATTCAATACATGTTAAAAATTTCTACCCAATTAGATCTCCTACACTAAGAATCATTTTTTTGGCTAATACTAGCTTGGAATCCATAAATACTTGCATCATATATCCAGATTTGAATAAAATAAATGTAAGCTCTTTATAATAATAAATGTAAGCTCCTTATATATTGCATTTTTCACAATTAAATATTTCACCTTAAGAAAGTCCTCGTCTGGATCAATAAATGTTGACTATACTGTGAAAAAGAAATGTACAGCTCCAGGGTGTAATAGTAACATGTTGATATTGTAATGCTTTTAATGATTACAACTGATGTAATAACAATGTCATTGAAAATAAAACGCATTTTATTTTTAAAGAAATTCAAAACCCTATATTGAATACACAGGAGAGTAAAACAGTATGAATTCCAGACTAAGTGATTCCATAGTACATGTACATCATTACATTCATGGGTGTATTTATATTGTTAAGATTTCTATTGAGTACTGTATACAAAGCTATGGAGATGAGAACTTTCAAAGTAAATACTATGGAGTATATTTTTCTCACTTTGCTATCTGTACTATTTTGTAAACGTTGCATATGGGCCTGAGGCCTAGACACGCAACAAATATATATCTCTATATTTAAATTGCATTGCTTTTATATATTAACCCCCTGCAAATAAATTCTATGACATTAAATTCACCTAACTGAATGATCACTTGGAACATACAGCCAGTACAGTTACTAACTCTATATGTGGATTTCTTACTGGGTGAAGCCAGAATTTAAATTCATGCTGTTCTAGTAATCCCTTTCAAATATAATTTATTCTTCATATTAAATATTAATATTAACAGTTATATTTCACGTTTGTCATTATTAATTGTATATGTATCGTTATTCATATTTTCCATGCATTGATCTTCTCAAAATCATTTTGAAATATGTATTTTTTTTTCATATAATCCAATTTGGTTTAATGGTACATGTACATGTACTACATTCAATTGTATAACATTTTTTTTTGAAATGATAAGCATATGTTGGTATAAATGTACCATATTTCATATTGGATTGATTACCTAACCATAGTTATATTCCAGATACAACAAGCTTGAATGACTACATGTATAGTGTAACAAATGATAATTCTTACTTATTCTTAGATGCACAAAAGCATTTTAATTCGAATAGCTACATGTATTGTTTTTATTATCAATGGCAATGTTACTTAGTCTTAGAATCGATGCATGGAAGCATTGTATTTGAGATACATTTTGCCATGGCATTGTTTTTCACTTACTACAAATGTACATGTAGTACCGATGATGTAACTTATTCTTTAGATTCACGCCAGCATTTTACATGTAATTCAGACAACTGTTGTTCTTATTGAAAGTGTAAACACTATTGTAAAAGTCTTTGTATCCCAATTTTACATACAATGCATGTCAATCACAACCCCTTGGCCTCCATGTGGGTGCCAAGACATCACCATTACACATTGAATTATCATTGCCATCACATGGCAATGTTTATATATTATGAGCAGGTGACTGTCACATGATTACATAATGCAAATATTGTCAATTTCAACCAGTTTCACTTGAAAAGTCTCTGACCTGTTAAGTCTCTGAACTGCCAAATCTCTGAACTATTAACTGCCAAACTGCCAAGTCTGGTCTCTTCAGTCTCTGAACCTGATCTGTTAAGTCTCTGACCTGTTAAGTCTCTGACCTGTTAAGTCTCTGAACCTGAACTGCCAGGTCTCTGAACTGTTAATTCTCTGACCTGTTAATTCTCTGATCTGTTAAGTCTCTGACCTGTTAAGTCTCTGAACCTGAACTGCCAGGTCTCTGAACTGTTAATTCTCTGACCTGTTAATTCTCTGATCTGTTAAGTCTCTGAACTGTTAAGTCTCTGAACCTGAACTGCCAGGTCTCTGAACTGTTAATTCTCTGACCTGTTAATTCTCTGATCTGTTAAGTCTCTGAACCTGAACTGCCAGGTCTCTGAACTGTTAATTCTCTGACCTGTTAATTCTCTGATCTGTTAAGTCTCTGAACTGTTAAGTCTCTGAACCTGAACTGCCAAGTCTCTGAACTGTTAATTCTCTGAACTGCCAAGTCTCCGAACTGTAAAGTTTGACCTGTGTAAGTCTCCGAACTGTCAAGTCTCTTATTTATAACTATTTTATCTACAATTTTCATTTAGTGTAACAGACTTTGACCATATAAAGTTAGATATCTACATATGATGTTTAGTAAGTAGTACATATATGTATGTCCTGCACTACTGCTGAATTCAAGTCCTGACCAAACTATATCTGTATATGTTTACACTACCATTCAAATAAATTATACTGAGATAGAATACTGTAGTACACACAAAAGTAAAGGATGACCAATGCATGCAATGTTTATACTGTAACCAAAACAGTAGAACTACATTAGGCTATTCTTGTCAGTGGAAAATCAATTCAAAACTTATTAACTAAACTGTTCAATCATTACAAACAGATTATTGTGTTGTCAATAAAGAATGTAAACTGATATTATCTTAGTCATAGTAACCATTGATGAGTTAGATATATCATATATGATCATCAAATTTAAATGAAAATTCAATATCATCTATTCAACTATTATTTTCCAAAATAATTTGGTACTAATAAAGCATACTGAATCAATGCCACTGGGCAATATTCATAGCTTGATTACATAATGCATATATCTATAGTTTTATTGCAAAAGGGGGCACAACTTTTGTTATATATTTTTGCCAATTTTAACAATTTTATTTTTACAAATAATTGAAATATATGAATAGCTGGAGGAGAGATATGTCACAGTGTGTACATTGGTATACAAATCACAATTTACTATGCATGTATATAATCAGACTTGCTTTAAATTGGACTAGGTCCATGCTATCACGGGGTCAGCACCAACTCCACATCAATATACAAGTATACTAGTCTAGTATGAACACCAAGTCTGGTTAATTAATAAGAAAGGGGTGCTTTAGACTTTACTGTGATGTATGTTATGATACTATGACGTAGGTAACTAAAGCTATGTTCACTGGCTTATGACAGATAACGTTTATGACGACATAGGAAACCAATACACACAATAAATCAGGAAGTGAATATTGATTTCAAGCCAGACTTAAGTATTTAAATTTACCATCACAAGTGAACTTTTGACTCAGGACAAACTCTGTTCTTTAACCTTTGCTGTCAAAAGATTTATAGTAAAGTAGTCGTAGCAACAACAAAGACATTCATCAATAAATTTAGGACTGTGTAGGTGGATACCTGACAAGTTGTTATCACTAAAATACAAGTGGTAAACCACAAACCAGAGCATAACAAACATATATACAATCCCATTGACACATCACAACAGTACTTTATTTTTCATTTTGGCTTCAGACAAAAATACTAGCCATAGTAAGGGTATTGGATATACTTGGTAATACAGAACTGGTACAATGTATACATGGCATTACAGAACTTTACAATATAGATCTTGGCTAGCAAATCGTGATGGGAAGACCATGACAACTTGTATAGCTACATTGTACAACATAGATCTCGGCTAGCAAATCACGATGGGAAGACCATGAAGACTAGTATAGCTACATTGTACAACGTCTTTGAAACAAAATATACAAATGCAGTAGCCTAAACCAATACCAGCTAGTGTGTTAGTATTTATAAACAACAATATCAGTATTAACAAAAGTATATGTAGACAGAAATGACAAAAGTAGGTGGTCATTTCTTCTGTTGCTAGCTTATTTTCTCATAAATGCCTGTGTACATGTAGATGTATGGATATTTGTGGTAATATGCACACAGTAACTATGTGTAGTTAAGGACAACAATTTCATTATTTTACAGGCAACTTTTTAAACTCACAAACAGTATGTCCTCTAAGCCAATTTGACACACCACTGACACGCACAATTTCTAATGACACACCAAAATTTGATGTTCCCCTATCTCTTACTATGTGGTGAGTGTGCCCTCTAAGCCAATTTGATGCACCACTAACACACGCAATTTCTAGTGACTCACCAAAATTAGGTGTTCCCCTATCTCTTACTATGTGGTCACTCATAAGAAATCCGAGTTTTCTCATCTTGACTCACAACAACAAAATTTGGCTATCATTAGAGGGCACACTGCTCACAAATACTTTTGCTTTTCTATAGTTTATTCACCTGTTGAATTCCTACAAAACTGACTTCCATTGACTAACAATAGTTAGACATTATTACAAAGGTGACCACATAGATACATTAATGAACTTAATTAATTGCAAATGTATGATATACATGATTAGAAATAGCACTTAACATGATTGCATTTCACTTCCATCGTTTACTTTTATTGAAATTATTAACCTTTAATTGAAAATATGACAATGTTTTAACAACTAAATTACTTTAATTTGTTATTATCCTTCATCATTTTTCTAATAAATCAATTATATTCTGGAGAATATATTGTTTATAGTTCCAAGTATCAACAGAACAGTAAAATATAGTTACTTTGCATGCTAAAGGTCTGTAGTAGACGGATAAAAATGCCACATTCATTTCTAACTTACCATTCCAAAGTAACTATATTTTTTTAATGTCCTAAAAGTGTTCTGGTAAATACATAGAAGAATAGAAATATACACATTTACATCACAACATAATATACTAGTAGTACATGTATATAAAGTCTCTACAATAATTTGATTATATTCTATTTCATTAACTTGTCATTACAGAATAAATCTGAAAGACAAAACTTTCATATTCACGGATTACAATGAACAGTTTTGCTAATTCTTGTAGACAAGTGCCCAAAAGACACAATATGGCACACAGATAAGGCAAGATATCTTTGCAATATGGCACACAGATAAGGCAAGACATCTTTGCAATATGGCACACAGATAAGGCAAGACATCTTTGCAATATGGCACACAGATCAGGCAAGACATCTTTGCTAATTTTTTTGTAGACAGGAGATAAACAGATACAATTTGTCATAGAAATCAGGCAAGAGAGAGATGGCTAAAACAAAGAATTACATGTATCACCTACATGTATACAAGATCACTTGATAGACTGTGTAAGATCATGTGTCAATTTATAGCAATAACACTTTGTCACTGGATTTGGTGATGATACATAACATGAAGCAAAAGCTTAATGTGGTTAACGACACACCCAGACAGGTAGTATATTAGTCTAGTGCCTATATGGTATCGTTATGATTTACACCCCTGAATCCACTGGTCTAGTCCCTATAGTATATAGTGTCGTTACCATTTACACCCCCACTCACATAGTCTAGTTTCTATACGGTATTGTTCCAATTTACACCCCCAAATCCACTAGTCTAGTCCCTATGTAGTATTTTTTTTATGATTTACATGTACACCCCTGGCTCCACTGGTCTAGTCCCTATACAGTATTGTTATGATTTATACCTCCACTCACATAGTCTAGTTCCTATATGGTATCATTATGATTTACACCCCTGAATCCACTGGTCTAGTCCCTATGTAGTATCATTATGATTTATACCTCCACTCACATAGTCTAGTTCCTATACGGTATCGTTACAATTTACACCCCCAAATCCACTAGTCTAGTCCCTATGTAGTATTTTTATGATTTATACCTCCACTCTCTAGAGACCATATTGGTATCCATAGTACTATACATGTATGTACAGTATTAAAAAGCCTTGCCATATGCTCAGTCCTGACCATGTTACCATGGCTACATTAAGTAATGTATCATATAATATAATGTAACAATGTTTATACATTAATTCTGTTTCTTCTTTCTAAAATAACAACTACAACCAGCCATCAATCCAAGTCTAATTGATGTGGTGAATACAGCTGAACATTTCAAATTTGTATTGTCAAGTGCTATTTGACTAAATACAAACATTGCCAGCTGAGTAATTTACCTGAACTTCTCATCAGCTATGTTTTGTTTTTAACTGTTTATGCTGTAACTAAAGTAGTAACTACGCCATAATACTATACTCATGTATTGTTGGTTTTAACCTGATAAAGTCTAAGTGTCAGTCACTGTGACCTTTGAACTCCACGCATCCTTAAGTGGCAACCTTTGACCTCCACACATCCTTATAGTGATCTTTGACTTCCCCTACCAGAGTCCGAGTGGTAGTCGCTGTGATCCTCGAACTCCACGCTTCCTTAAAATGGTAACCTTTGACCTCCATGCATCCTTAAAATTGGGTGAACACCAATGCTTGCACTTCCACTTTATTTTTATAAGTGGTTTTTCTCCTTTCACTTTCTACATTTCAATTTACATATGGCAATCTTTCAAGTCGTGTAACTACTGCTGTATGTCTATGGCAATATTTCTGATGATTTTCTGGTTAATCTAGAACAGCTGCACCAAAAATTATATCTGTGTTTTTATCACAAGAAATTTCAGAAGCTGTATCCTGGATAACAGGTTGGATAGTTGACCTAAAAGTGCTTGCTAGGTCAACCATCAGCCTTATAGTTTTACAGAGGCTGGGAAAATTTAATGAAAACAATAACTGTTCTTTTTACAGGCTGTAAACGGATTTAATTTATGGTTTACATGTGTAAATGAAGTAATTCATAGGTTTACTATGAGTCACATTGTTCTATATACCTTAGTGATTCATTGTGTCTTGGAGAGTAATGTAGAATTCTAACCACAATGTAGCTAGTCATGTATCTAGACTGTAAGATAGTCACTTTGTTCTGCCCTATTAGGCTGATAGTGTGGCACCAATGTCTGTATATTACAGACTAACAAGTCTCTTACATTGTACTATGAAATATAGTTTGGATATCACAGACATTATCATTTACATGTAGAGTCAAATGATGAAATGCATACATACATACATACATACATACATACATACATACATACATACATACATACATACATACATACATACATACATACATACATACATACATACATACATACATACATACATACATACATACATACATACATACATACATACATACATAAATACACTAACTCCATGCTAATGTTACACACACACACACACACACACACACACACACACACACACACACACACACACACACACACACACACACACACACACACTAACTCCATGCTAACAAGAATGGAGATTTCTAAATTTTGTTATCAATCATGTGTATTCCTGACATTTTTACAGCTCAAAACAATGGTGTTTCATTAAAATATAATAGTCTCATTTATAGTAAAGAACAGTTGCAACTTTCTCCAAATAAGTTCAGAGTTCAACCACAATAAACATACCTTTACCTGTGAGATATTTCCATGTTAATGTGTTTCCAATGTGTTTTCATCTATGAGATTACTCTTTAGAGACTACCTTGTTAGTACATGTACACTTTTAATACATCAATGTCTTATAAATCACTATATATCATATATGACAATTTAGACTCTGAATGATGTGAGATAGAACCAAGAACACCTGTGCTTTAGCCACCACACAAAAATGTATATCATGTTACTATAATGTACAATGTATCTCAATGAACGGGAGGTACCAACGCAAACAGTGTTTTGTTGACCAACTGCTACTTGTACTTTCAACTTGCACACAGTGTAAACTGTGTTTTGATACACCCATATACATACATGTACATGTGAACTGGTATCAACATGTAAGTATAGTTCATCCTCAAATCAAATCCTTTTGTCTCCCCCCCCCCCCACCCTCCTCCACATTAACACAAAAATTAATAAAAACATTCACGTGCACATACACACACTTACACACATTCACAATGTAATGCAATAGAAATACACACACATCACTCCCTGCCAAAATGACCCCCACTTTTTTGCAGCAAGGGGCCTTTGTCCCTAAGGGTTGGAATACTGCACTGGGTATAATATTCAATCAGCATATTGCATCTCCAATGACAGTTAGATTTATATGATAAAGAATGATGAACCAATTCATGTACACACACATGAATTTATTTGCTGTCTAATATCATTACAGTGACTCTATTAAACAACTTCAGTCCATCTCAAAATGCCAATTTTCTACAAGAACAGGACATGCATAATGCAAAGACTGCTAACATGTATCATAATGTCAACTTTAAATGCCTACTGACACTACTTGTGGGTAAAATCTGCTTCCTCCAATCATGGAAGTATAGCCTCCATGCTCTAATGATGTCTGTATCAAGTAATGTAAGAACAGTTTCGGTAAAAAATCAGTTTAAATGTCAATGACTTATTAACAAAATAAATTCATTTCCATGTGGTGGTGAAATATCCAAGCAATAAATATCATATGTACTGAAGAACTTTTAAATCACAAGATTTGTTCAATGCTAGTAAGTTCAATATATTCTGATTAATAGCAATGACAAAGCATTGCTCTAGACTATAGAAAGCCATCTCTAACACATGTCTACACTACGACTCATGCATAACATCAATTGTCACTGATGACTCAATCCTCACGAGTAAAAAAAGCCATTACATAAATCCACTTTCTTAGAATTAATCTTTGAGACTTGTGTATATGTACAATAAATTCTTGTAATAAGTTTGCTGGACATAGATTACATAATAAAACTGGCTGCCTTGAACTGTGTAATAAATGGCTTTCTGTAAAAACACTCATTTCAAATGTAGCCTTAGATTTGAAACAATTTGAAGGGTTTGGAGAATAACATTTTACAGTTTATAACAGAAGTACAGCATAAACATGAAATTTTGGACAGTAAAAAGACCAGATATATTTGAATAGCATTTTCTGTTCTTTTTGAGTCAAGTGTAGACTGTCGACAGTCACTCGCGCCTTTTTTTCCCTACGTTTTATCTAACCTTAAGTCGTTGCGGCGCTCCGATCCGGCGCAATACTACTATATCTCTCGGGCCTTCGGCCATCGATATCAGTATGCCATTATAGTAGTGTTGCGCTGGATCGGAGCGCGGCGACGACTTAAGTTTAGATAAAACGTAGGAAAAAAAGGCGCGAGCGACTGTCGACAGTCTAAGTCAAGTGTTACATAGTTAGATGACATTTAGGAAGTAGTACTTCTCCTCAATAAGGTCACATCCTAAATATCATTAAAAATCCTGTCTTTCAATAAAGCATTAATGTTTGAACTTTCAATGTGTTATAAAGTAGCTATTCCATGGCCACATTTATGCTCAAGGTGCCAATTAATCCCTGCCGTGACTGTGTATGTGGACATCTGTATTGTTTAGACTCTCTCACAGTCCGCGGAGCATCACATTGCTAAAAGGGCTGTTTTGTATGTACCAATATCTACTGCAGAATCGTACTGTGGACCCTCATCAACTACACAGAGCTAATCATTTGTTGATGTGTTACTGCAATGCTGCTCCTGAAGACTTGTGAGTAATATTGTGCATTTCCATGACTGCAGTCCCTTGAGAAATTGACTGGCATATACAATAATCCTTCTGACCGTGAAGGACTTGATAATGATTCAATGTAATCCATCCCTTTAAGGCCACAATACTACCATAATTGCTTGTTTATGCATATGTTGGTGTGACAAGTGTAGGAATTGAAAAATCACAGTATGCAACAGACACAATCCTATCACTCAGGCTGTTGTTTTTGTTATGGGCAGTAAGCAGGTAAACTCTACTGGGGTTCCCTATCAGTGTTTTTACTAAGGGTGGTAAGCAGATAAAATTTATCTATGTTCCACAGTTTACACGTGTTCTCTACCAGTGTTTTAGCAGGGTGGTAAGCAGGTAAAATCTACCGTATACCGGGGTTCCCCAGTAATTTTATTGGGGGTTTCCAAACAAACTACGGTAGATTGTAAGGGAAACTATGCTAATTTCTATACTGTTCCCCTTTCTGTTGCTGGGGTTCCTGCTGATTTTGTAATATTATTTCCAGTCAGGATATATCTATGAGTAGAAATTGGCATACAGCTCTACCATGCATATAGACTTGTGTCAAAAGCAAATAATTGTACAAGTGCATGGTTGTATGACCTACAAATGGAGTGATTGTAGAGTAATTCCCAAACAGATAACCTATGGGAACAGCGGTAAGTGATGTGAAACTGAAAGGGCAATATATCCTATTATATCTGTATAAACATCTTAACATTCTAAAATGCAACAATAAATATTTCAACAATGTTATCAGTGTACAGATTGAAAGATGAAAACCACTGTCAGGGTAATATTCATCAGCTCATAGTATATACACATCACAGATAATGCCGATAAGACATCAATGAATATTTCAAATCAGTGTATAATTGAAAGATGAAAACCACTGTCAGGGTAATATTCATCAGCTCATAGTATATTATACACATCACAGATAATGCCGATAAGACTCAATGAATATTTCAAATCAGTGTATAATTGAAAGATGAAAACCACTGTCAGGGTAATATTCATCAGCTCATAGTATATTATACACATCACAGATAATGCCGATAAGACATCAATGAATATTTCAAATCAGTGTATAATTGAAAGACGAAAACCACTGTCAGGGTAATATTCATCAGCTGATAGTATATACAATGTACACATCACAGATAATGCCGATAAGACATCAATGAATATTTCAAATCAGTGTATAATTGAAAGACGAAAACCACTGTCAGGGTAATATTCATCAGCTGATAGTATATACAATGTACACATCACAGATAATGCCGATAAGACATCAATGAATATTTCAAATCAGTGTATAATTGAAAGATAAAAACCACTGTCAGGGTAATATTCATCAGCTCATAGTATATACAATGTACACATCACAGATAATGCAGATAAGACATCAATAAATATTCCATGATTATTAACCCCAAGTTAAATTGAATAGAAACTACATATACATGTATATAGTAATTCAGATTCTATGCATGAACAATCATCCTTGAACTAATCCACTTTTTTCTTGTAAGTTTGCAACTAGTATTTTTAATTATAAATACAAAAGTGGCAATCAACATTTTGGCTTTTAATACTAAGTAAACTTTATGTTTTATTGTAATCTATTCAGGGATCTCGGGGGGAAAGTGTTAATAGATAAAATAATAACTTTAACGCCAAACTTTAGTCATATAAACATATACGATAAACTATAACATTTAATGATAAAATTTCCCATTGATACTGCGAACTTTATACAGGAGGCCTTTAACCATAGGAAAACCTTTATTTACAATTAAAATGTATGTGATATTTATATATTTATTTATTTATTTATTTATTTATTTTATTTATTTATTTAATTTGATATTCTTTGTGTTCTATAAGCCAGAGGGCTGGATGTGGCTTTTTTTTCGTAAATTTTATTGAAGAATTGTATAATTTGATAAGGCCTTGTAGAACACCTTAAATAATAACATAACATAACATAACATAACATAACATAACATAACATAACATAACATAACTGGTTTAATTACAAGCCAAGCATGAGGCCTTTACTAATGTGGTCAATTAGCAAATGAAATGGTATACTTTTACACTTGATATGGCTGCTATAAATGATTGTGGTACATACAGAAAACTCTTTACCAATGATTTACATGTCATTGTAATCACAGCAGGGTGGCATTTCTAATGACTGCCAAGATCTTACAGTGGACTGTATACATTTTGGAGAATTCAAGTATCACTATCTTGATTACAGGGTTAAAGCTTATACAACAGAGTCACCACTATCATACACTTGTGTAATCTTATCACACACCACAACAATAGTTTTAGTTTGTGCCTATCTTATCAGCCCCCAAAAAGAGAATTGTTTCTGGTCAGGACAGTTTGTCTAAAATAGCAATTGGGTTTTTTTTTTACTGTCAACAAACCTGTCATTCAGTCTACTACTCATGACAGTTACTGTTCTTTTTATTTACTACTTTAGAGCAAGTGTGTATGTGGGACAGAGGTCATTTCCTTGTTCATGATTGGCTCTGCAGTTATCTTCACTGATGGGTTCTTTTTGTGTTTCCCCACGATCTGCAGATTGCATGGGCTGGACAAACACAAAAAAAAGACCAACATGAGGGTATTTAAGTGATGTATGCGCTGACAAGAAACAATTCTCTTCTCTCCTTTTTTTGCCTTAATTGCCACTTTAGTATTTCAACCATGACTTGCATACATTGTAGCCTTTGGAATCTTTGCTCTCAGGTAATACAGAATAGGAGCAGTCAGTATGCATGTACACGTAAATCTATGATGTACTGGGTAAAAAAAAAAGCTTGAATGTACTATAGTGAAATACGTGTATATGCTGCTACTCAGAAATGAAATAAAATGTCCTGTATAGTTTTGTTCATATTCCTATTTAAGTATACAATTTCAAACTATAAATATATTATAAATATTTTATTTCTTTATACACATATCCCGCAAATCTACACTTCAACCAGGAAATTGAGTAGTCACACGCTGCTTCACAAAACTGATCAAATATACATGAGACATAGATTTTTATGTCTGTACATTCACTGAATAGTGCCTAGGGAACTATTGACAAATAGACCTACATGTTAATGTTATCTTTACAGTACAGTCATCAGTCTTTTGGACTACTTCCTGAGGTACAGTTTAAATCACAACGATTCATATTTCAAATTATACAACATTATTATAAATATAATGATTACCTAATACATCGACATATCTTCTTAGTACATCCATGTTTAATAATTAGTTTTCAATTATATTAAGGTATTAATTCTAATGATCACTAATTACTATTCACAACATACTTGTATGTAATTAAAATTTCTGAAATTGTTCGCATCATTTAAATCGTTATTTTATCAATGCAGAATTATTCCTCTTTCTTTCAGGTGAATGTTTGTACACAAAAAACTACAAGTTGGGAAACCCCTGATTAATTTGGATACATCAGAAAATGCAGTTTTGAAAGAAAGGCCACTAGAAAATATTTAAATATACATAAATATAATAAATACTTTGGGTTTGATGATATTCAACTGCAGTCTACAATACATGCATTGTGTTACATATATTCTATGACAGAACCCTGGTGACAGTGAGTACAAGTATGGCATACTTTAAATATTTGCATATAAAGTGTTTGCAGTGTTCTGTACTGCAGTACTTTTACCAGCAGTGACAGAAAGTGCAGCATACAACACTGCAAGCATGAGTACAAATATCCCTTGAGTACCCACACTGGAACTCATGTGGCATAGGATTCTGTTATTATTACATATGTTTATCTGAGACAACAAATTACCATAAAAATGATACAATATGATCACATGCTTTCATGTAGAATAAACATTTGCATCTTCATTTGCATATCATTTGCATACAAGTGTGCAATAATGTTTTCAGTACTGCACTACAGTGCAAATACCACTACTATGCATGTGCACTGGTGCAAGTAATCTCTGGTACATATCATAACAGAGGAGGCTATATTAGACACTAATTGCCCATGCAATGCAGACAGTCAGTAATACTAAATACAGCATTTGTATTCTTTATTCAATGTATATGTAGTTTGCACCTCAGAAATGACCAACATTCATAGAAGACAGCTCCTATGAACTGGTTCCTTGCATCCTTGCATGGGAAGGTTATTTTGCAAATTGAAGTTTTACCTTGAAAATGAGGGTGAGCAGATGCACTAAGGAGTGCCCAAATGCCCCTCCAGGCAATGCCCATTGAAAGAGCTAAAAATATTGTTTTGATTTTACTATTACACTGTAATTTATTTGAGTAAACTAAAACTCATTCGTACAACAATCAAGAAAATGGGTCATCATACAAAGTTTAGAAATAGTGGCCAAAAAGATTTCAAAATTAAAAAGTCATTTTTAGAAAACAATATTGCCTCTGAGTTAGAAAGTGAAAGATTGGTCATTTCCTTGAAAACAAGATGTGAACCCCTTAAGTTACTTATTATTTCAAAGGGACCAGGAACAAGCTTTCATACGGCAAAGTTTGGAGAAAACTTTATGATTTTCAGGGAAATTGATCCCTAAGGCACATTCTACCTTAATTGGATTCCCTAATTTCCTAGAAAGTGTCTACAAAACAACAAAGAGTGTTTTTACTATTGCCAACAATAAAAGTAAATATATAGGTAGAAAGTCTGATATTGTTATAGTAGGAAGAAATTACAAAGAACATGAAAATAAGCCTCATTTCGGCCAGGCTTCCCCACCCACTCTACGTAAATTACCAGCTACCAAATTCTAGTTGAGAATCAAGTTGTGGGGATTTTGACTATTACCTCACCACAAAAAGTGATGATTGTCATAAAAAATATTTATGCTATTCACCAAGCAGCTGGGCGAACAGCCTTTGCCTTGTCAACATCCTCACATGACTGGTGAGTGGTGACTCTGGTTATTAATCAAACTCAATCTCATCTAGTCTTTACAGACCTTGAAGCTATGGTGGAATTACATAAATTACATATTTCACATCAATCCGTAGACAAACATAAACACACAATGTATTATGATATCAAGTAACATCTGTGTTTCCCTAGACAGATCTTTCCTATCTATTCTCCCACTGGTAATAAATAACATAAAACATTGCCCTATCATAGTAATTTCAACACATCATACATTCCATCAAATGTGATCTTTAGAATTTTAATTTTTCTACTGCTGCAGTCTGTGTGTGTGTGTATCATGGTCACATCAGTGTGTCTTTGCTAAGGTTTTGAGAATGCCAGTGAGGATGAACATAAATGTATGTAAACGTGGCATAATCTCTATACAGTAAACTGAATATGTACCATATTACTTAGTAGTTTGGCACCCTTGAAAATGACTCCATGGAATTCGGGTAGTTTTTGTCTACCCATGTGCCCTCTAAGCCAATATTTGACATGCCACTGATGCACACAATTTCTAGTGATGCACCAAAATTTGGTGTTCTCCTATCTCTTACTATGTGGTGACTTGTTTATGTAGTTGTTTTCTGACTGTGTAATCAGTGTTAATTTGAGCAACTACAGTCACAACATTTTTTATGATATGCAATTCGATGCTTTTGAAATTGAGTGGCTAGACTCGATTAGTTTTCCGAAAACTATTTTCTAGTCTCTCACCCACAACTTGAAATCGTTTTCCTTTTGGATGTTATCATTTATTTCTTTTCTGTATGTTTATTTCTTGTGGGGAATATATTTTAATATCACTTACAAGAAATCCCAGTTTTTATCATTTTGACTCACAACAACAAAATTTAGCTATCATTAGATGGCACACTGTTGTCTACTCATCACTGTGTTTTTACTATTAAAGGATTGAAACTCTACTGAAGTCCAATCCAGTAACATGAAGTCAGAAATCAATTGCAGGCATTGTAGCAAACCACAATCGTTTTACGGAACCGTTCTTAACGAGTCGGTCCCTACATATTTTGAAGTGTAGTGGAAGAAATAATAATCTGGTTTGCGAGAATGATTGCGGGTAAAACTGGTGTAGTCCCCATACAGTATACTGTAAGTTGATATATAATTTTGTTTTGGCACCCTAGGAAAACTACTCCAGGCAACTATGTCAGATCTTACCAGTAATACTTTCGCAAAAGATTGGGAACCCAGGTAACAAATGGAAAATCAGCTTAAAAGGCATAGCTTCCTATACATTGTACCATGATACGTTTGGTAGGCTCATGAATGTATTAGTGATACACTAATACATCCATGGTAGGCTAAAGCAAAAGTGAATGGGGGAACTCATGTACAGATTTGATCTACTTGTTACAACACTATCAATCAATATGACAGCAGGGACCAGGAAAAACACATTTTGTGTGAATACATTTTTACAAACCCTAGTATAATATCAGTATCAGCAATGTCAATAGACAACACCCTTTATATGTACTAATTTACTACTATGTAAAATATGTAGATGTGATGAGTCACTCTTCTCACCATAGAAACACAATCACACAAAACAAATATTAACCAATCAGTATGGTGTCACTGTCAGCCACATAAATCAAACTGTTTGTTTCACAATTTCATCTTTTTTTTTAATTTGCTGTATTCCTATAAATCAAATGTTCAATGGGCAAAAGTGAATGCAATGATTGATGAATTGTAATATTCTTGTCAGAAAATATTATCATTGTCATAATGTCCATAACTTTAATACAGTCGCATACACACACATACCAGTTACACAAACACACACACACACACACACACACACACACACACACACACACACACACACAAATGTGCAGATGCACTATGCAAACACTACTACCACCACCACACACACACACACACACAATCAAATTACAAAAATACACACATGCACACACCACCATCATCACAAACCATACATAGAACTATATACAAACACATACACATATATACATGATAAACTATTCTGTTAGGAACATATTACCATAAAAACAACATTACACACATGTATACATACACATAATATTCACTTACTGTACATACATACATACATACATACATACATACATACATAGAACAATGAAGCAACCATTCAATATTTTCACCCCTATCAAAAGCCCAATTTCAGTTGATTTTTTTCACTCAATTGTTCATCATTTATCAATTGGTTCTATTTCATTCCATGCTAATCACATCCCTATAATTTCACTAAGTATGCATTCCAAATGAATCCGTATTCTGTATAGTTATTAGGAATGACGTCTTTCAAATTACAATATACTCCATAATTACATTTAATGCCTACATTTCACAATTAAATTTGTTTAATTAGTTTCAGTTTAGTAAGACACACTACTTAGATTGATTATACCATAACCAATAACCAAAAAATACTTCAAATTAACAATCAAAATTTCTGTTCAGTCACAACCTTGAATTTATCAAATCTATGTGAGTGGGAGTTATTATTGTCACCAGAAACCTGAAAGTGGCCATATGGATGAAAATTTGGTATTTATTTTGGATTTTTATTTGATGAAACAGCTTCACTATGTTTTCCTACTTGCCAAAATAATGTGAAATAACATATACCAAGTCCATGTTCACATCTTGATAAACGGCAAAACATTAAACAATGTGTAAAATGTTTGTTATTATACGTACAATAGCAAACTTTTTACACTTTGTACATTTTTTTGCAATGTATTGAGTTATGAACATGGACTTGGTATATGTTATTTCACATTATTTTTTCAAGTAGAAAAACATGGTGAAGCTGTTTTATCAAATAAAAATCCAAAATAAATACCAAATTCTCATCCATATGGCCACTTGAAGTTCATGAACGGTCATTCTTGACAGTAAATACTTTAATTTCATTCATTTAATTTAATTTAGACAAGAAATGGCAAAATAGACAAGACATAGGTTGCATTTAATGATCTAAAATTGTTTTCTGTACTTTTTATAGTCATTAGCAAGGGTGTGGGTGGATTTTATTTCCAAAATCCGTGCAAATAAAATCTGTTCACAGTCTCGCTATTTGAAATAGGGAAGCACCATAGCAGAGGGGAGATCACTACTATGTATGGGTGTGTGCCACCAAAGACAGTGTCTATGGTGCTACTAACATCACTACTTTGTATGGGTGTGTGCTACTACCATCACTACTATGTATGGGTGTGTGCTACCATAGACGTAGTCTATGGTGCTACTAACATCACTTATGTTTGGGTGTGTGCTACCATAGTGTCTATGGTGCTACTAACATCACAACTGTATGGGTGTGTGCTACCATAGACAATGTATATGGTGCTACTAACATCACTACTATGTATGGATGTGCCACCAAAGACAGTGTCTACGGTGCTACTAACATCACAACTATGTGTGGGTGTGTGCTACTACCATCACTACTATGTATGGGTGTGTGCTACCATAGACAGTGTCTATGGTGCTACTAACATCACAACTATGTATGGGTGGGTGCTACCATAGACATTGTCTATGGTGTTACTAACATCACAACTATGTGTGTGCTCGTATCAAATAATCACCCATGGGTCTCTATCTGAACATGTTCCAATAAAAATTTAGTAACAAAGATTATTCTTTATGTAACCCTGAGATTTGATTAAGTTTTGTTATCTGTCATATAGACAGGACCTTTGACACTACCCTAGAGACTTGTATTAGGCTTGACAATATTATATAACATTTGCCTGTAACACAACAACTTCATATATATAACCTGTAACATGGCAAGTACATGTACTACTTTGATACAACATGGCAAGTACACATACTACTTTGATACATGAGTAATGATGGTAGTCAAAAGTACCACACACATTACAAGAGGCTTAAGTTACTGTGGTGTGGTATATCGGATAGAAGTTCGTCAATACAGGATGTATGTAATAGAGATATCAAATCAAAGGGTGTGTCTATGTCATGAGGTCATAGGTCAAAGTCAAGGGTTGTAGACTGTAACTAGTGTATGTCAGCACTGAAGAAATAGAGCAGGGCAAATCTTGTCACATTTATATACTTTTTAGACATATATCATGATGATTTTTAATAATCAATATGAAATATGCAGTTTAGTGGATACATGATAGGTGTTTATACTTATAGCACAAAACTTACAAATTTAGGGTTTAGTCCTTCTTTCAATCGCTATCATCATGATATTGTGTGAAAGGCTGTATCAATACTCAGGATGTTACTTTTCAGAGTTTTGAAGCTATAAAGTCTTACAACAGACAGTGACAATGCTGGAAATAATCATAGAAACCATGGTACAATAAATGTACAAGTCATGTTTTCACTTCTTCCTATCGTTGAAAAGAAAGTAACTAAATTATATTATGAAACAGTCTTGAATGGGTGAACAGGCCTCACTTCCAATCTGATTAAAATCCAATATGGTGATAGCGTCTAAATGCTTTATTTACCTCTATTTCCATCGTTTTGTGTCATTTGTTTTCGTATCGAGTGATCGCTGCCTTGTGGGAAGGCGGTGATCACTCCGAACAAAACAAACGTCATAACAAGATGAACGGAGGTAAATAAGGACATCTGAATATCTCACATTCTATAACGAATACTGAGAAAAGATTGGTAATCATCAAACTACCTGGCGTCCATTTCAACATAAAACTTACAAACTATGAGGCTCACTATGAGTAGCTTGAAAACTAAAATGAATATGAAAAGACTGGCAAATATCAAACTGCCTGGCATCAATTTTAGAACTAAGTGAGTATTCTGAAAAGGTGGCAAATATCAAACTGCCTGGCATCAATTTTAGAACTAAGTGAGTATTCTGAAAAGGTGGCAAATATCAAACTGCCTGGCATCAATTTTAGAACTAAGTGAGTATTCTGAAAAGGTGGCAAATATCAAACTACCTGGCATCAATTTTAGAATAACATTTTGACATAACTTACAAACAAGTCACACTAAGTGAGTATTCTGAAAAGGTGGTAAATATCAAACTACCTGGCATCAATTTCAAAATACTACTGAGTGACATAAAACTTACAAACTAGCGGTCTCACTGGTGAGATTCCATCTGCTTCCTATAAAGCCATTATCTTTAATGGATTCAGCCTTGATATTACATTTACATTTACTATAGTTGGGAAAATAGTGACTGCATTCTACTAATTCTCACAACATTTCAACTTATTGTCAAAGTGTGAACTGATCCTTATACGACGATTTATCTGTAAGTAGTTCACTATCCTTGAAGTAAGGAAATCTAACACATAAGAATAATTGATGAAATTCAAATTACAGTTTTGCCCCTAGCTACAGCTTACTGATTTTATTCACACATATGCTTACTGTAATGTATATATTATACAATAACAATGTAGCCACAAAATCTGACCTTTTTTCTGATCTTAAACCAAATGTATACATAATTTCAGGTATTTTACATTACTGTACTGTATGAAATTCTACATTTTACAAATACTGAACGGATTATCTGAACTGAAAATATTAAAATATATAAAAACTTACCATTTTCAATATTTTGTATTGATAGTATCAAAAGTACCATTTTTTATTTATTTGGAGCTATGTGTATTCTGCTGATTTTTATTTTTCATATGGCATCAAACTAGTCAATGGAAATCATATCACCAACAATAGCAGAGTAAGGAATGGATCAAACGATTTTTTCCATTTTAATTTCTGTTTAATATGACATATCGGTCTATTGTTATCAATCACAATATGACATAAAATTGACCCTATAGAACTGTTATATTCATAGTATTCATGGAAATTTGTTTTAAAAAATTGATTGGCAAGAATTTTGAAGAGTGGACACCAAATGTACAATAAATATACAAGTGCATTCACATCAGGAAGTTAGGGTTAGGTTTGGGAATGATCTAGTGTTATAAACACTCACATGAACAAGATTTATATAATGCCCTGACACTTCATTGTTTACATATGTCGTGATTTCTCTACATAGAGAGCTGTTTACTTCTCCAAGTTTGGTTGTTTTAATTTTTTTTAAAGATGAAGTTAAAAAAAAGAAATGTTTGAAATTCACATTGGTTGATTTTGTTAGATTCGTTGACACTTGAGATTAGGTGTGATACATTAGCTTTGACCTTTAACCTCTATTATTCAATCCCTAATCGACTATGTGGCGATTCACAGTCAACATCTCTTTCAAAAAACGAAAGATGTCCAGAAATTTCTGTTGCTCACATCAGAATGTCAACAGTTGGCACTTTCCAAGAACTACGACCCACGCGATCGTATGGTCTTATAAGTTATCTGTGTTGTTGACAGTATAATTCTGTGCCAAGTCCCCAAGTCTTGTGAGGTTAATAGTTAGCTAAAGATATGACACGGTGTACCACACCTGTGGCGTATCAATAAGTAACCAGAACAAATCATTACCGATTACATTTTTTTATCGGTTTACAAAATTTAAAAAAAAAGTGATACCTTGAAAAAAGTGAGAAATTGGCTTAGCACAGTTATGCGTAATGTGGGTAAGCATGACCACTATAATTCAATTATCACCTACAGTACCGCTATGTGTTATGTTCTTCAATCATCCACACGTACATGTCATTATCGCTTGATGGACAAACAAAGTTACGTACGTTTGAAACACCTCTAGTTATCGCACACATCGGGCAATATTCAGAAACGTGTATTTTCTACTCACAAACGCTTCAGCCAGACGGTTGAAATATTTAGACATGTTGTTTCGGTCTTCTTTTCCTTCGCATAACAATATTCAAGGTGATGTTAAGAGTAATTGGGTCGATTTGAGCCCGAGTTTCAGAAGTCCGTCTGCGCTGTATCAGCCATGTTGATAGTTACTTTGAAGCTGTGCATCATGGGTATATCTTCAACATAAAAGAAAATTAAGTTTCATGACAAATTCCCAACTACCAAATGAAAATGTCAATATTTCGGGCCACAAATCATCTGTATCGTTGGTTTATTCTCAAAGGAATGTCCAGAATATTGTGAAAAGTGGATGTTGAGTTTTAAATAACAAATAAAAGCATCTAAAAATGTAAAGTTTAATGACCCCTTGTCAAGAGCACATTGGAGAAAACAATATACTTCCAAACTAACAAACTTACCGCGGAAAACAAAATGGCTGACTACGATTAGTAGTGAAAAGTGACTTTACGTTAAAAATAGTAATTTTATATTTATTTTACGTAGCTCATAACTTGAAAGATGGCATTGACTCATGCCGGCGATCCGAAAAACCCAACTAATTTATTGAAGAGCTTGGTATGTCATGTTACCAAAAGGAGGGAAGGTAAGTTCCTGGGTGTCCACTGACTACGTCGTGCTGTCAATTTCTTGACGGGACATGTTTTGGATGTTTATTTCACTGCGTTTAACGATCAAATTCCAATAATGTTTGTGTATGAGTGTAGGCCATCGATGATAAAGATTCGTAATCAAGATTTGCATTACATATCACTGAAAAGAACTTGTTGAATTTGGACAAGATTACATCTAATTTACTAGTAAATTACGGCAACCTCGCATGTGTGATTTGTTGTGACTGTCCTCCGTTGCAATATGGCATGTATTGTATCATGTATTTCCATCTACATTTTGCCAAATTTTCACACAATTTCAATAGTTGTCTACTTATCTTTTCTGCAATGCAATATGATTAAATATTCATAATGGACATTGTGCATTGTTAAGAATTTTTTTATATTATATATTAATAATTTTTGGATGTGAAGTTTAATATTTCCCTTTTGCTCTTTTTTTTTAAATGAATGATACTGCATATTTTTTAGTTTGCGTTTGCATAATGACATTAAGTTGTAATAAGAAATTCTTTCAAACTATTGTTCTTCTCTATTTGTAGTAATTAAAATAAATAATAATAACTGCATCTGACAAATGAAATTCTTTTGATAAACCAAATGTCAATATACCTATGCAAACTACAAAATGCATATTTTCAGAAAACATAGAATGTCCACATCCTCCTTTGAAATTCAGCAAAACTGAAATGTTTCTATTAAGGTTTGACATTTTTACCAGTCAATAAAAGTAAAAATTTTGATAGTATCAAGCAAAACACCATCCCCTTCAAGTTTTACACACACACATACACACACACACTCACACGCACACACACACATACACATACAAACACACATGCATACATACACACACACTCACACATACACATACTCTCACACACACACACACACACACATGTATATTTGTCTCATGTGATTGTGTCACATCTTGATCATTACAAGTTTAGTGAAGTCAAAGAAGTGGTGCTCCTTTCATTTTAATAATTTTCTAATGAATGTTTATATGATTATATATTTTTTCTTCATTTCTTCAGATGAGGCTGGACCATACTTTCAACATGCTCTCAGAGTAATAGGAAGGTGAGTTCACATTGTACTATTCTGAACAGTAACTTTGTTTTCCCTGAACAATGTAACAATGTTACCAAGCCCTTGCAATTTCAAGTACCTCTTGCTATGATAAATATCATTGTCCAAACCACTGCATATCAAAATATTGTCAAACCAGACTCTCCCTTCCTGGTCTTTAAATGACACATACAGAAGGTGATATTAGTCTCTAACAGTGAGCCCTCGTCAAATTTAGGAATGAATTCTGTGGAGACCAATTTTATGCTAGAAGTATTCATTCAATCTGCCTACCTCACAGAGATAAGTAAATATATTTATTTTGCAGTCAAATGGAACCATCAATTGAAAAGGATGAATTTCAAATTGCAGAAAGAATTAAAAAGAAATGTAAGTATCTTTGACATGATGATCTTGAATAACAACAGCATGAATCAGGGGTGAACAAATCCACTGGTCCTGGGTCCGGGACTAGCAATTTTTTTGGGCAGACCACACAAATGTTACCATGTCTGGTCCGTTGGACCAGTACCTTACTGTTAATAACTATGTTAAAAAGTTGTCTGAATATACAGATTCATAGGTGAGATTTAATGTTTCACATTAGCAGGGCCTGGGACCACTAATTCTTTCAACAGGACCACTGGATTTTTTAAGGCATCGGTCCGGGGACCACCAGTTCACAAAATGATTTGTTCACCCCTGTGAATGATATAGCTATACTTTTTGTATGCACTACATATAAATCCTTTACTATGTATTGCATCCATTCTCATTGTAAGAATCAGTCAAAGTAGAAATTGTAAAAGTGGTCAGACATTGAAAGTGTTGATGGTGACCAGACCAGACCAGACCTCGACATATCACTTTGGTTCTGTTGTATGGAGATGTTAATTATGTGAGAGGCATTTTCTTCAAAGTTATATTTACAAATACACATGCCTATCAAGTTAAAAAATTCAGTAAAATGACTATTACTGTATTAGGGATGCAGGTGAAATACACAATTATCAATGAATGCAAAGAGAATATTAAAACTGGACTCAGTGTATGTCAAGTCTTTTTGTTGAGTTCAGCTGCTGAATATTGCATTGTATGATTTTAATCCAAATGATATCTCTTTTTAGTGGTCAGACAAGGCAGACAACAAGATGCTGCTAGGTTTTCAGAATTACACAGGAAACTCCAGAGCCAGGTAAGATTAATGTACAAAGCCATTACCCAGTCAACATTTATGAAGTTAGATAAGTGGATTGAAAGTAGACTGAAGCACTAATTCAGTTTCTAGAGGTGCATAATTTCATCAGTATTTATAAATTATGGCTGACACAAAATTAATAATATATTAACTGTGTAAACATAGAAGTGGTGAAAGTAATAAATGTTTGTTCTTTATTACTAGACTCATTAATTCAAAGCAGACTTTTCTGATGTTGATATCATTTATCTTCTCCAGCTCATGAATCCCTTTCTGATTTGTCAGCAAGTTTCAACGCAATGTTGAGTAGCCTGGTATTAAAACACGCTGGTGCAGGTATTAACCTTTCCAGTTGCCAATACATACTGGTGAGGTGTTAGTAACAACCCCATCTTTGCACAGAGCTAGTCTGGTGTTAACATAGGACTGGTGTAGGCATTTACCCTTCCAGTTGTTAACACATGCTGGTTAAGTGTACGTGCCATCCTGTTGTTAGTACTGAACTACAGTAGTCCACAGTTTGCTCTGTCAGGAAGTGATTCTTGAGCGGGGCTGTACATCAACATATATTATACTGTAATGCATATAATCTAGTTTGTGCGCCTAGGACAAAATAATGAACGGGTTAACCAAAATTTAGCATGCAAACATGGTTTGTTTGTGAATTGACATGTCAAGATATCGAGACATTCTCTACCTGTCATTCTGTACTAACTTATGGTTTACTTTCTCATCACTTTTGCCTCCCAGGGAACTTTGAAGAACAGATGGTCCATCCTGTATCTATTGTATGAACTAAATGTAGACCCTAAAAAAGTGGTAAGAAATTATACATTGAGATAACTAGAAATGGAAACCTTCCTCAAATTAAATATGAATATGTATAGCTATAAAAGTTATCAGATACTACAAGAACATGTGATCTATGTTGCCTAGTTCAGTTGCATTTTTGAAAAACTTATAATAAGTCATATAGTTTCAACAAGTCATGTAAAACTTATTACTCTTTCATACTCATTGACATGAAAACATATTTAATTTCAGTAAACATATATGTCATTTTAGTTTGTTTGATTTTTTTATTTATTTATTGTAGAAAACAGATGGCATGGCATTCTTTGGTGCAGGTCTTCCATCCTTTTCTCATTCTACACCACATGGTATTGGTGATGCCCATTCTACACCACTGTCTATAGGTTCAACTGCTGGGTCAACTCAAAGTAGTGGTATTGGTAGTGCTGTTAGCAGTATCAATGGACCTACCCCAACACCAATGTCCCTCCCACCAAGGTAAGTAACTTATCAATGGACCTACCCCAACACCAATGTCCTTACCACCAAGGTAAGTAACTTATCAATGGACCTACCCCAACACCAATGTCCCTCCCACCAAAGTAAGTAACTTATCAATGGACCTACCCCAACACCAATGTCCCTCCCACCAAGGTAAGTAACTTATCAATTGACCTACCCCAACACCCATGTCCATCTATAACCATATGTATCATAACTCTGTGCGGGTAACTCTGGTAAAATGACTCTGTGAACTTTGGTAGATTTTACCTACTTACCACCTTTAGCAAAAACACTGTATAGTTGTCAATCTGTATATTGTACAGTACACTGTGAAGGATATGATGTAAATAATCATTTATTTATTCCAGTATGCTACCAACACCTGGTATCACTCCAGCTGCTCAGATTGGTAATCGACTTGTCAGTACACTCACAGGTAGTAGATACCCTGATGGTACCGTTGCCAAGACAACTGGTCACCATGACAGCAGAGTGAGATCAAGAGGACTAGATGAAGAAAACAGTAAGTAACCGTGAAATTAAAAATTGCATGCTTGACTCAAGAATTGATTCTTCTATGTATTCTGTGTAAGGTCAAAGGTTACTCAGAAATTGAGAACATTTCTACTATTGTCAAAGAACATCCATTTAAAGGAGTCATTAATATTCAGTGTGCATCTGACAAATGTGTATATCCGATAAGTCCCATAATGCAACAGCAGACAGCTATGATAAGAACAGAGGTGAAACAGAGTTTCAATTTGGTGTTTTTTGGCAATTTCACAAAATTTGTATGATATATTTTGACATGACTCAAAGTTTATGAAATACCTTGATTTGTGGTTACAAACAATGTATCAACATTTTTTACAATACTAAGTGAAAAGTAGTTATTATCACATTTCCCATGATGCAACATTCAACATGGTGGGATTGCAAGTACACATGATAACAATGTTTCTATATAGTGTGATGGATTACTGTATTATGGTTATATTTTATGAGTATAAAGTTAGTCTCAGATTCAGATTCAGAATCAGATTCACATTGGCAGACAATATGAGGCTGAATGAGACTCTCGGATTCTGAGACCAACGTTATGTTATTTATTTGTAACTGTAGCTTCCTTTGAGATATCCGAGTCTGTGTTGGTACGTGATGTCATCTATGCATTCCAAGGAATTGAGGGTCAATATTTAAAACAAGATAGCAGTGGACAGGGTTTTACACTGGATCCAAATGTGAGTACATTTTATATCTGTAAAGTATTGTTTATCCGAGTTCAGATTTCTTAACCATGTTTTAATAATTATGCAAATAAGTATGCATGGTACTATTTCCATATATGGGGAAGTAATTGATGCATACATGGACTGGACCTAACTTGGTGATTACTCATGTTTGCTCAGTTTATTTACAAATCACTTTTTTGTGCGTATAATAGCAAAATATTTGTACTGTTTAAAAAACTGCAGTTATTGAATTACAAACACAGCCTTGGGCTATGTTGTTTTGAATTGCTCTTTTAAGTAGCAAAACATAGTTAAGTTTAATGAATTAAAAATCCAAAATAAATACCAACATCTCATCAAGTTTCCAATTCTTCCAACTGATCTGTGTTTTTCAACAATTAGTGTTCAACATTTGCCACAAGAGGGCGCTGTTTATTTGAAGGATAATGTTTGCATGATTTCACTTGTATACAGTTTCTGTTTTCAAAGGCTGGAATCTCAAGACCATGTCGTGATGTCATCAAGAAACTAAGTGAGTTAGGATGGCTTTACATGAGGATCCGCAAGTATGTAGATGATAGGAGCAGTGACAGAGCATTTGGACTGGTTGGACAGGTCAGTTTAGATTCCAAGACAAATTACCACATTTAGTTACCTACTTTGCAGCTATTTCCAAAAGAAGTGTTTTGCATGAATGCCCCAGACTAGGGAAAAATGGAGATTAAGGTTTTCATCATGAGAACAAATAGCAAGGCAGTGCCTGAAAAAAGACATGAATTACTAAGATATACATAATCAAAAACAAAAATAAACAGGATGTCTTGAAGTGACTGAGAGTGTCATCAACATTTGGTGTGAAATGTTAGAAAAAATACAATATTCAAAGTACTCTACAGTATGCAATGATGCTTGTCCTCATTGCAATCAGCTTTCAAAGAGCACCCCAAGTGGGTAAAACTATCAAATCTTTTGTCTTTCCTCAAGCATAGTTATGACATTTTGATAAGCTCAAGTTTATATTTTAGAACATGCCCTGTAAATCTCTGTTTACTATTACTTATTTCAGCTTTTACACCTAACAGATATCAGACTGACACAGCATCATATTACAAGAAACTGTTTTGTTAGTCCAATTATGTTGTACTTCAGTCAATGGTTGCTATAAAAACACCTACATGTAGTAGTATCATTGGACAAAGTTTTTTTCCAATTTTTTAATAGCGAGATAATACAAATTAGGAATTGACAATAATTTTTGTGTTTCAGAGTTTCTGTGCAGCTGTACAAGAAGAGTTGATAGAATATCTTAGATTGATTGCAGTACTTGAGGCACAGGTAAGTTGGTAGATATTTTATTAACAGGTCAAAGACAAGAAGTTATAAAAAGCCGTGAGTTACGAGTAATTTCCTGCTGATTGAAGAAAAATAATGGGGACTATATTTATAGCATAATTTAGTTAAACTTATTAAAAGGAATGTTGATATTGAATAGTATGACTCAGACTTGTACCTCAAACATCACAGAATATATGACATAGATACACATTGTCATGACATTGAACCAGTAGGATATAAATCTCACATTTTCTGTTCAAACATTTTTGATTTGGCTTGCATTTGGTATAATTAGATATTATTCCCCAATATATTTCTTCTTACAGCCAAGGTAAATACAAGTTTCCCAAGGGGCTCTGGTCACTATGAGTCACTAGATCCTTAGGTCACAAGTATTTTCTGGCTGAATGAAGAAAAATATTTGGGAATAATGTGATTATAATAGTAATATAATATTTTTAAAATCGGGGAAAGTAATGGCAATTTTGAGCGTTCTGACTCATATTTTGAACACAGCAGAACCAATGATGTAGACACACATTGTCATGACATAGACACGCGTTGTTGTGATATGGAACAACTAGAGTATATATTCCATATTTTTTGTTGAACCTGGGTTGTGCATGGTGTAATAATATTTGTACTATTTGTTCAATTGGTAGTTAAACCAGGAACAAGATATAGGAGTTAATATCAACCCTGGTAATACATTGACATTGAGAAGATTACTAATATGGACATATGACCCTATGGTGAAAATGAAAGCACTGGCTTCATTGGTAGATGCATGTAAAGGTACAGTTAACACACCAATCAGAGCCATGTTCTCATTACCCTATGGTGAAAATGAAAACACTGGCTTCATAGGTAGATGCATATAAAGGTACAGTTAACACACCAATCAGAGCCATGTTCTCTTTACCATATGGTGAAAATGAAAGCATTGGCTTCATTGGTAGATGCATGTAAAGGTACAGTTATTACACCAATCAAAGCCATGTTCTCATTACCCCATGTTGAAAATGAAAGCACTGGCTTCATTGGTAGATGCATGTAAAGGTACAGTTATTACACCAATCAAAGCCATGTTCTGATTATCCTATGTTGAAAATGAAAGCACTGGCTTCATTGGTAGATGCATGTAAAGGTACAGTTATTACACCAATCAAAGCCATGTTCTGATTATCCTATGTTGAAAATGAAAGCACTGGCTTCAGTGGTAGATGCATATAAAGGTACAGTTAACACACCAGTCAAAGCCATGTTCTCATTTAAACTTTTCACTGTTGCTGATACACTTATATCCTCTAAGATTCTGCATTAAAATGGACTTAGTAAAGTTTAGAATTGCAGTAATAGCAAACTAATATAATAATAATGGTTTATTCAAAAACAGTAGAACTCTAGCCTTAATGTTTTAGACTTCAGATAACTCAGATAAATTAAAATTGTAAGGATGAAATGTGTGTCTAAAATGATTGACAAATAAAGGTAAAAATTTACAATAAAGTATTTTCAACCATGAACTTGACGTGTTTTTTTTCATGGCAAGGAAAGTAAACTTAGATGTATTACACAAAAGTAACATTCTAGAAGTTTGCATGAGTTGTACAAATTTATTGTATGTTGGAAAGGTATTAGTAGTGTCACAAACAATTACAAATTCTTGACAATTGTTACGTAAGTTTTAAACAATTTCACACACCAAGAAATACAAAAGCAGTACAAAAAGTTGACTTCACAAACCACAAAGTACCATTTTTGGGCGTACTAGTATTTAATATAAAAATTCATGATATGTATAATATTATAATTATCTTGAATATTGATAACATGACAATAATTGTGGCTTATAGACTTGATTCATATATTCAAGGGCATAAAATAAAACTTGACAGAGCAAGTAAAATGATTTAACTATGATTCTTCGCTGATGTGTAATCAGACTAAAAGATTGACTTAGAAATAGGTGAGTGCGTAGTAACTATGAGATATTCAGGTAAAGTATGCATACCAATGACTGCAATATTATGCTATATTTCAACATTCCAGGTAAGAAAGGTGGTGCTCTAGGTACAGCCATTCATTCCCATACATGGACTGGGGATCCATTTGTCAAATCTTCAGTACGTAGAATACTAAAACTGGTGTCACATCCGATATGTAGTATTCTATATAGATGGATTTATGATGGCGAATTAGAAGACACTTATCATGAGGTATGTTATGTTGTAGAATGGAAAGTTGGGGGGGGGGGGGGGGGGTTATGTTAAAACTGGCATAGTTTCCCTTACATTATACCATAATTTTGGTGGGGAACTCGGGTAGATTTTAGTTGCTTACCGCCATTAACAAAAACACTGACATAAATGACCTCCAGCTGTATTAGTATCTCTCATTCTTTCAGTTTTTGCTGCAAATCAGAGAATATTATGTTCAAAAAATCAGGAAATGCTGAATTGTACAATGAGCAATGATGACACTAACTCTCTCTTCCTGAACAAGACATTGTTATGATGTCAACATATGTAGTCTGAGCTCACTCTTACAAAATAAAAATAATTTGAATATTCAGTCTTTCAATTTTATCAACAAGAATTGACAATGAATACACATTTTGTAAGGAGTCATCTATGATTGGGTCCAAAATGTCATAAGCCAACGTATTTGAAAATCTAACATCATTGAACATAAAGAATATTATCAAAGTTGTACATATTTCTACTGAAAAATATGCCTATATAAATGCACTACAGTAGCAATATATTAGGTGTGATGAGAAAACATGAAGGTATATGCCAAGTTGTAGCTGTTATTAAAAAGTAGCAGGTAACATTGGAAAAGTAGATGGTAAACCCTTGGAAGGAGACCTAACAATGGATAAATTGTTGCTGATTTGTACCACTGGTACGTAGGCAAGCCCGTGACAGAACCATTGGTGCTTTGCTACCTGTGGTCTGTGGCTAGACTAGTGTTTAATAGCAAAATTGCCTGTCAGTGGGGGTCTAGTCTAGCAGCTAGCCTACAGAAAACTCTGTAAGGATAAGTACAAATACCTTGAGTACCCACACTGGTACTCTCTCATCATAGGATTCTGTTGTGATGATGGTAACTGTTAATCCTAGACCAAAGTAAATTTGGTAAAATATAATGGTGTGATCACATTTGATTTACTTGAACCAAGTTATTTATGGTCAAGCTATCTTTGAAACTTTGACTGTTCTTCCCCAGAGGCAGATTGAGAAACACCACAGGTGTTACCATGGAAACAAGCCTTCATGACTGACAATTCTTGGTTTACTATATTTTCAGTTCTTTGTGGCTGCTGATCCAACAGTGAAGAAAGACAGACTATGGCATGACAAATACACACTAAGAAAGTCCATGCTACCATCTTACATTACACTGGACCAGGCCAGGAAGGTAAGCAATTCTCTTACATTACATTGGACCAAGCCAGAAAGGTATGGAACTAATTCTTCCATAACACAAATGACATTGCTGTTATTAAAATCCTAAATAATGTCTTACAGATACTCTTGATTGGTAAATCTATCAACTTCACTCGTCAAGTTTGTCAAGACAGAACACCTATTGGTGGTCGATCTGTTACCAAGACAACAGATTTGACCCCTGAGCAAGGTAAGTCTCACATCTCAGTTTCAACAATCAAGCAGAAAACAATCAGTTCCATAGAAAACTCTACATCATTTGAACTTCAGGTATACAGTCTGTATGTTGATCAGAAATTAAATCAGCAACAAGATACATTTATTTCGTTACTGTTGTGTGTACACAGAGATTGGTCAACTGGTGATTCTGTGTCCTGTAAAGGATAAATCATAGAAGTTCTAATAGATGCTATGGTTTATGTTCGGAAATCAATCTCAAAGAGACATGAGGTTGTGATGCAGCTTCTTTCAAGAACTTTAGTGATAATCAAATCATATTCACTAATCTTCAGGACATTAATATGTATTGAAAGTACTGAAAATAAATTTCCATAGTTACAGCGTCTTTGATTTTTTAGCCCATTTGTATTTGTTCAGAATAGTAATACTGTTCTATAATTCATCCTTTTGGGTTCATAATGTGTTTTTACCGTGAATATATTGATATTTATATATTTTTTACACTTTTCAGCTGAAATGTTATTCACACAAGAATTCAACAGTAAGTTCCAAGAAATCATAACACTAGCCTACAAAGACACCAGCAAACATCTACTGGATATCTTGTTCACAAAATACAAGTTCTTGGAACATTTGAAGGTAAGATCATTTTTTCAAAACAAACAATGCCAGTCCATGTAAAATGTGATGCAGTGAACCATAAACCCTCCACAAATGCTGAATTGTACAATGAGCGATGATGACACTAACTCTCTCTTCCTGAACAAGACATTGTTATGATGTCAACATATGTAGTCTGAGCTCACTCTTACAAAATAAAATTAATTTGAATATTCAGTCTTTCAATTTTAACAACAAGAATTGACAATGAATACACATTTTGTAAGGAGTCATCTATCATTGGGTCCAAAATGTCATAAGCCAACATATTTTAATATCTAACATCATTGAACATAAAGAGTATTATCAAAGTTGTACATGTTTCTACTGAAAAATTTCAATTAAAAAATATACCTGTATAAATGCACTACAGTAGCAATATATTAGGTGTGATGAGAAAACATGAAGGTATATGCCAGGATGTAGCTGTTATTAAAAAGTAGCAGGTAACATTGGAAAAGCAGATGGTAAACCCTTGGAAGGAACCAGAGAGTATGCCAAACAATGGATAAATAGTTGCTGATTTGAAACACAAATTCTTGAAAATGTAGTCGGCAAGAAACTATGGAGTAGCCGGTTGATTTTGCCAGGTACCGGCCCTTATCTACATCCCTGATTGTTCTATGAGAATAGCTTTGAATTTGTTTTCTGTTTGATCGTTTGAATTCATACAATAGTAGAGTAGTACACTTAGAACTAATCTCAATGTTTGTTATTATTCAATCCACAGGCTATGAGAAGATACCTATTACTTGGACAAGGAGATTTCATCAGACATCTAATGGACTTATTAGAGTAAGTAGACATATCAATATATTGTAATAACTTACACTTATATAGTACAGGATGCTCATTTTCAAAGACGACTAGTAAGACTCTTACGGGGCCTTGTAGATGCTCCTACTGCCATTGTTATCCATGTACAACCAATCAGGATGGACCTTGTTGATGTCCTATATTTACATAATTTTGGAGTGTTCTAGAAACTGTGTTTGTGGTTAATTTACAGAGATGACCTGTCCAAGTCTGCCACTGTCCTATATTTACATAATTTACGGGGTATACTAGAAACTGTCTGTGATTATTTTACAGAGATGACCTGTCCAAGTCTGCCACTGTCCTATATTTACATAATTTATCGGGTGTACTAGAAACTGCCATCAGAGGAACCAATGCTCAGTTTGATGACCCAGAGATCTTGAGAAGATTAGATGTCCGTCTCCTAGAAGTAAGTTAGTTTCAAGACTGCCCATACTTACTGTAACCAAAATGGACGTATATTGAGTGAAGATTGAATACTTCAGAATTCGTCATATACCAGTTAGGCCAAAAAAAAAAAAAAATTCTGGTCAGTGCGCATCACTTAAATACCCCCACATCGGTCTTTTGTGTGTGTGTGTTTATCCAGCCAATGCAGTCTGCAGATCGGTGAGAAGACAACCGCAGAGCCAATCATGAACAAGCAAATGACATCTGCCCCCACATACACACTTGTTCTAAAGTACTAAATAAAAAGAACAGTAACTGCCATAAATAGTAGATTGAGTGAAAGGTTTGTTGAGAATATTTTTTAAAAATTGCGTTGTCACACCATTTTAGACAAACTGTCCTGACCAGAAACAATTCTTTTTGTTTGGCCTTATCAGAAAGTCAAACGATTACATAGTGTGGCCACTGGGGGCAGTATTCAAAGCACAATGTTTGCCTTAAAGTGTGGGCCAAAATTGTTCAATAATATTGTGCGATACTTAGAACAATATCAGTCCTAAGTGGTTCATGACAAATATACAGTGATGTAGCCCCACCTTTGTTGACAGGCCTGTAGATACAGCTCTGTTACAACCCTGTGCCATCTTTGCAGACACAGACCTGTACCACAGAAATGTTATTTAATGTGTAACCATCTCCATTTCCAGGTGTCACCAGGTGATTGTGGTTGGGATGTGTTCAGTCTAGATTACCATGTAGACGGTCCAATCAGTACTGTCTTTACCCAGCAGTGTTTACTAATGTATCTGAGAGAGTTTAATTTCCTGTGGAGAGCTAAACGTATGGAATACATCCTGGCTAATATTTGGAGAGCTCAGATGGATAACAGTAGAAGACTTCACGCCATCAAAGGTATGCGTTATCACATGGAATATCACATGGAATATTCTGTAATTCAGGAATTATAAATACTTTGATGTTATTCCCCAATTTGTTTCTTTGTTCAGCAAAGGAAAATATAAGTGACTTAGTCGCTATACTCGTAGTGACAACCCTTAGATCACGACTACTTTCCGGCTGAATGAAGAAAAATATTGCCAAATAACATAATTATACCAGTGCCAGTAATATCAAAGAAAAATATTGGAGACTAACATGATTATACCAGTGCCAGTAATAGCAAAGAAAAATATTGGACAATGACATAGTTATACCAGCGACCAGTAACATCAAAGAAAAATCGAGGAAAGTAATGGCAATTTTGAACGTTTTGACTCATATTTTTAACACAGCAGAACTGGTGATGTAGACATGCATTGTTGTGACGTAGAATGACCAGAGTATATATTCCATATTTTTTGTTCAACTTAGCTCATGCATAGTATAATACACCATATTCAAGTTATCAGAGAGACCAAAATATTTCATGGTTTAGTCACGAGGAGTGCTGTTTGCATGTTGCTTTGGGCAGGAAGTTAGGGCCAGAATAGTTGAGTACTAGTATATTGTAGTGGAAAGACAACAGACAAGAAGTTACAATTCATTTTCTGTGTTGTTCCCTCTGTTTTATTTTTTTAGCAACTAGCAGTAATTAAAACATGCCTAACAATCAGAGTTCTTTTTTCACACATATTGTATTCAGTGCTGTATGTATTGACCTATTTGCTTAGTGACCATGATGAGATTTTAATCCTCTCTTTGCCAAACATCTGACACCTTGTGAGCCTTACATGCAAAATGGCTGGAATTCAATAACCTGAATATAATGTATTGTATGAAATTTATCACCATGAAACGTATATTATGGGATAGAAAAAGGGAAATGTATATTACTATATTGTCACAATAAATTACACTATAAGATGTTAGTTGTCCTACGGAACACACTGTTATCATGTTGAATTTTTTTACCATCTACTGTCATATCCTATCATGCTGAATTGTCGGTGGCCGAGCAGTTAGCTCGTATGCCTCTTACCTCTGCAGTCTGGGTTTGAACCCGCCTGGTGTCGGCTGGGTTTGATTTAAAATTTAACCAGGTCTGTATGTAAGAAGGGTGATGCTCAGTTTGACTCTTTCGAACAACGGCAACCATTCAACAAATTTCCGAATTTATTTGGACGAATAAAGATTATTATTACTTCTCTGCATTATTACATGAACTTAGTGTTAGATTGGATTGTGTGTCACATTTTTTTATCGTACATGAATGTTTACGTTATTGTAATATTAATTTGTTTATTATAGACATAACCACAACATCGTTATTGAAACCTTATAATTACTTATGGTCAGATGGTCAATAAACAGTATCCTATCTAAACAGACTGATTTATTATTTTACAGAGATTGCACCAGTGTTACATCAATGTCACGTTATTGCCGCTGAAATGCTACACTTTGTACATCAAATGCAGTATTATATCACTTTTGAGGTGAGTTAGTGTACCAACCAGTATAACATACTTGACTTTGTACATCAAATGCAGTATTATATCACTTTTGAGGTGAGTTAGTATACCAACCAGTATAACATTCTTGACTTTGTACATCAAATGCAGTATTATATCACTTTTGAGGTGAGTTAGTGTACCAACCAATATAACATACTTCACTTTGTACATCTGTGCCATATGTTAGAATAGATATTTTTCATAATAAAAAAATCGTTTACAATATCTTGTGATACTTATATAAGTTATAAGTCCAAATCTTACATACAGCAATTTAGACTTGGTAAATATATCCATCCAATGGTCAACATATTAATATAGGTTTTCACCACAATACATCAAATGAGCTACCAATCGCAATATATCAGCTGTTATATGTATCCATTTAACAGTTAACATATCAATTTAGGTTTTCACCACTATGTAATGCCATCAATTACTAGTAAACTATCATTGCAATTTATCAGCTGTTGTGAGTAACAACCAGATGGGAACTCTGTTTGTATGTCCATTCATTCAGTCATCAATATCATTATGCATTCACAGTCATTTATAACGAAAATATTACCCTATGTATTAAAATCTACAAGTAGCGACTCATTTTACTCATTGGGTCATATACTTTTCAATTAATTTTTCAGGTGTCAATTTTGTTCAAAGCCAGAGTTGGCCACGTTTGTTTTCCCCTCCCACCCCAAAAAAATACATAAATAAAAAAATTAAAAAATTTCAAATTTTGCACAATATCACAAGAAGTATGATATATATTATAGACCATTCATAAGTACCTTGACCATGTTATGTCAATGGTGAGTTGTTTGTTGAAAATATTCAACTTGCCCTAAAATTGTTTTATGTTCCTTGTAATAGGTGTTAGAATGTGCCTGGGATGAACTGTGGAAGAAAGTTACTGAGGCGGAAGATTTGGACCATATCATAGCAGCACATGAAGTCTTCTTGGATTCTATCATTAGTAGATCATTATTAGGGGATGAATCTAAGGTGAGATCGAAATATAATCAAATCTTATTAGATCTAATCAAATCATGTATCATAGCAACTAATTAAGAGCTCCAAGATTTCAAATTATTAGAGGATGATTCTAAGGTTAGATAAAGATCTAATCAAATCTATTTAGACCTAATGAAATCTGTTCAGATCTTATCAAATCATGTATCAAGGCAACATAATGAAGTGATCCTAGATCCTAGATTCTGCCAATAGTTGTATTACTATTAGGAGACAAATTTTAAATATTATCATCATCATTAATTAAAGTCGATTTCTTCCCTCTGGCGGGGGGTCACCGACTGTCCTTCTTTCCATGTGGCAATCACATTCCTCCATTTCTGCCTGTTCCTATAGTCATTGATGTTTAATCCAATCTGTTTACATTGTCCTTCCACCATACTCTTCCATGTCAGCTTTGGTCGCCCTCTCCCTCTTTTTCCATCCACCTCCAGATTCCATGCCCTCTTCACTCCTATTACACACATGTAAATCTGATCTAATCTAATCAACTTGATTTCAATCAAATTCTAGATTACAACAGTACATGAAATCTTCCTGAATTCTGTATCAGTAGATCACTAATAGCCAACAATCTATGGAATCAGATCAAATCAAGTAGATTTGATTTCATTAACTTGATTCAAACACCTAAAGCCTTCATAGCATATATAATATTCTAAAAGCATATTGATAATAGAATTATATTTTCCACATGTTTATCTAACCAGTGCCTATATATTTTATAGTAAATACAAGGGTTTTGATAATGAATATGGGTTTTCACCACTCTGCATTTGACAGTTGTCTTTATTTTCTATGTATATTTGTTTTGGGGTCCACATTTATAGGTGTTTGTCACCTGTATGGACTGCCTGACCGTTGTCAAAGTTAAGTAAATAAATAAATAAATAAATAATTGTTTATTCAAAATTTATTTGTCGTTCACCATGATTATTTGTATTTATTTGCAGACATTACTAACCCAGCTTAGAGCCATATTTGATCTGATCATAAAATTCCAATACACCCAGGAAAGTTTTTACCAATCATCACTAGAAGAACTTGACAATAGATTACTGGTGGAGAAACAAAAACAGATAAGAACAGAAAAGGTAATCTTATGGCAGTCTGTCTGTCTGTCTGTCTGTCTGTGTGTCTGGCTGTCTGTGTATGTGTATGTGTCTTTGTGTTTCTGAGTGTGTGTATGTATACAAGTGTCTATTTTTGTCTGTCTGTGTCTGTCTGTCTGTCTGTCTGCCCGCGTGTATGTGTATGTGTGTGTGTCTGTTTGTGTTACTGAGTGTATATATTTGTACACAAGTGTCTATTTTTGTCTGTCTGTGTACATGTATACTGCATATCTGTTTGTGTCTGTGTGTACAAGCATACAAGTGTCTGTCATGTGTGTACATGTGTTTATGTCTGTGTGTATCTGTCTGTCTGTCTGTGTCTGTGTGTGTCTGTGTGTGTGTGTGTGCACCTGTCTGGCTGTGTCTGTGTGTGCCTGTCTGTCTGTCTGTGTGTGTGCCTGTCTGTCTGTCTGTCTGTCTGTCTGTCTGTCTGCCTCTGTGTGTGTGTGTGTGTGTGTGTGTGTGTGTGTGTGTGTGTGTGTGTGCATCTACATTCTCTTTGTTTATGTCTATCTTTTCCTTTTACAGGACAAACTATTACACCTTATATAAACTGAATGCTAGCACAGCCCATATTGTACTTTTGTGTACTAAGCTGTGAGCCCCTTGGCTAGAGAAAATCGCTCTCTTCTATCGTTATGTATTCATACACAGTGTAAATTAATATCGTTATAATATGACATGGCTTTTCAAGCTAAAGATTGACTCGTGAATGACATTTAATTTCTGCTTTACAGGGTGAGTGGGGAGTAGGGACATATGATGAGAGGGGAGACCGGCTGAGAAGACAGAAATTTAGCAGTGATGTAGTAAAACCAAACAGAGCTCAGTTGACAATATTGTCCAACACATACCAGGTAGGAACACTTAGTGATTATCACCAATCACCGTTTTGTGTGTTTTGAGGCATATTTTTAGTGTCTGTGATTCAGTTGATATTTTTGTTATGAGTGTTACTGTAATAATCTAGCTATTCATGATGTATTGTTCTTTTGACTGGTGTGGTCATTCTGTTGTAAACACAGTCATCATAGTTCTATCTTTCTAAAAATGTCTTTACATGAAATGACACTGGTTTTACTACACATTATGTATTTTGCTATCAAATGAATATTTTGTTCAACGTCACAGACTTTACATACATACATACATACATACATACATACATACATACATACATACATACATACATGCATACATGCATGCATGCACGCATGCACGCACCCACGCACCCACGCACCCATGCACACACACACACACACACACACACATACATACATACATACATACATACATACATACATACATACATTGTACACACACACACACACACACACACAAAGATATATTTCTCACACCAAATTGTATGCCAATATGCAGCTATTTCACAATTTGTAATGTCTGAAATACAAGTAGTTATATTAACATTACTAGACATGCACTAACTAAGACTAGTTTAATATTCACACTAATTGTAGTCATGTGACTCACACAAAGATAATAGTCATCAATGAATCATACAGTGCTTGATTAAGTAGACTAATATGTCAAACATCTCATGCATTCTAAATGCTGAAGACTGTGATCAACCCTGTGATTAACCACTGGATTCCTCATGCATAGTAAATACATATTGTGATCAACCCTGTGATTACCCACTAGATTCCATTGTAACTATAGCAACAAAAGTATAGATAATTTCCAACATTTTCATCAAATGCCGACGTGCATACATACATGTACTAACTGTAATGATATTTGTGTCAGTGTTTTTGTTGATTCAGTTCGGCAGTTCATTTTTAGTTAATGAAATCTCTGGACTTTGTCTTTCCTCTAGTCACATCCAGAGATAAGATTAAACTCACCTAACCACTGAATCACCATTCATCTTTTCATAAAATACATTGAGATAGCACTCATCAGGTCATATTTTGTGAAATTCAGGTACCCTTGGTAAACAATATTGAAATATTATAGTGTATTACATTTTGTCTTCCTTTCCATATAACAGGATATGGTCAAGAATTTCCTGATTTTATTGGCCAGACATTCTGATGAAAGTCTTCAGCTACTGGGTGTACGACTTGACTTCAATGAATATTACAATGCTAAGGATTCACAACTGAGATCTTCTATGACGTACAGTCAGAGTCCTCGTAGAGCACCAAGGGTGTAGTAAGACCCTTGTAGAGCACTAATGGTGTAGTATGACCACAACAATGGCAAGTCAAGTATTGGATAGCTAACACTAAAACTACAGCTAACACACTTGAACTATTATTGCAACATATTGATATAAGCTAGCAACAGACATTGATGTAATTACACTCACAGTAGGGTGATGTCTCTAATACCAAGCTTTTCTCATATGGCTGCACATTGAACCCCATTCAGTGTTTACACTATTTACACTCATAGTAGGGTGATGTCTCTTATAGCAAGTTTTCCTTGAGGCTGCCCTTTTAACATCATTCAGTGTTTACACTATTTACACTCACAGTAGGGTGGCATCTCTGATGGCAAGTTTTTCTCATGTGACTGCACATTCAACCCATTCAGTGTTTACACTATCTTGATTACTGGTTGATTATATCCACATAACCAAGGCACTGTTATCAGCAATAATAGTTTTAGTTTGTGTCTATCTCAGTTTGCTAATAGTTTGTTTTCCATGGTAGTAACATACATACTATAAGTTAGACAAGGTGTTTCTCTGTACATTTATTTCCTTACTTGTTGTATCATTACGGTTTCAAAATTAACTAATCACAGAAGTTGTAGAAAGTTATGTTCTTTCCGCCAGATCAACATAAGCTCATTTATGATTGGTTCATCATGAAATGTTACCAGCCAATCACGTTATCTTTTGTTTCTTGTTCTCACTCCAGATGTACATTCAAATTCACAAACTTCATTTTGATTGATTTGAAATTTCAAATAAAAAAATCATAAAAAAACTAATGTGAAATGAGGTTCACTGAACCCCCAATCCCACAGAGTGTCTGATATATAAAACATTGGACATTGTAGCCAGAAAAATGTAATACTGCAAAGATGATGTTACAGAAAATTGTAATAGTTCATACATTTGACAAATATTTTTGATAGTGAAATTTTTCTGTACAAACGGTATTTGTAAGACAAATTGTAGTTTGATTTACTCAATAAATATGTATACTTTGTAGAAATATTTCTTTTTGTTTGGACTTTATCATTTGTTTCATATGGTACTCTTTCACCAAGATGTTTTCTATATTTCTATGGAATAAAAGCAGTAAATATTATGAAAAACCTGTCTCCTGTTGTCAAATGGTGTAGGTTTTGTTGTTGTTGTTGTTGTTGTTTGTTTTTGTTTATTTATACTTCAAGCTGTCAACTTAGCAACATTTCCATCTCAAACTAGATGTAAGTAAGCTGGCTGCCTTCTTCAATGTACTACAACAGAGATGTTAGTTATAATATGCCTGTCTTGGTTTGTCTACTGTTTCTGTTGACCCAGTATCATGCCAAGGTTTAACTGTGCACATGTGGGCAGCACCTGTAATGGTGGAGACTGTTGATTTGTTTTTACTCTTCTATGAATATTTTAATGCATGTGTGTGTGTGTGTGTGTGTGTGTATGTATTGTATTGTATTGTATTGTATTGTA